>NW_027469758.1:0-68241 GCF_051020765.1 Lasioglossum baleicum | reverse complement strand
AATCGATTAGTTTGGCCCCTGATTTTCTAATTCATACATGAAATTGAGATGCCCATCCCTAAAATATGTACTAATGTCTTTCTATGATCACGATGTACTTTGAGTACTCTGGTTCCGGCAGGAGAGCTTCACAGAAAGTAACAGTTTCGGTAAATGGTTTGCATCTTCACCAGTGGGTACCCTTCTACAAAGTGTTGAGGGTCTGCTTTAATATTCATACCGTGAATTAAGGTGTCTATTACGATTACGTTTCAGCAGATTTACGCTCGGGTACCACATTTGTCTCTCGGAACCACAGGATAGGTGAAGCTATAGTCTTACCCCTTCGAATCTCAGGCAAGTTGTCAACTTTCTCGAAAGGTTTGACCCTCGATCTTCTCATTCCTAATGATATTAAGGTCCGCGTCTCATAAATGTTTACTAGTTTGCTACTCTGAACACGAAGGTATACTTGCGACTCGGCGGGTTATTTTCACCGAAGGAAAGCCTATCTGGAAAGTGTTTATCTCTATACAAATACGTAACGTTTTACAATGGTTTGACGGTCTGCATTAATATTCAAACCGTGAAATAGTGCTTCGATTGCCAATTCTGCCCAGCGTATGTACTCCAGGAATCCCTGGTTTGACTCTCATAATCACGGGATGTATGAAGCTATTCACTTACCCCTTCGTATCTCAAAGAAGGTTGCAACGTTCTCGATCGGTATGACTCACGGTTTTCTAATGCATACGTGATGTTAAAGTGACGTGTATGAAATGAAAATAAATTTCTTTCTCTGAGGACGAAGTTATACTCTTGTGAATACAGCGGGTTATTTTCTCGGGGGATATTGCCTTCGGTGAAGCGTTCGACTTTATAGCAACCGGTAACGTTCTGATACAGTTTCACTATTATTATAATACTCGACCATAAACAAAGGTGTCTATTGCCAATACTTTTCAGCGGATTTTCTCGAGGAATGGCTCAACTGACTCTAGGAATGATATGCTCGGTGAAGCTTCTGCCTTAGCCATGTCATTGTCAAAATAGGGGGTAACGTTCTCGAACGATTTGTCCCTCCACCATCCTATTGATACATGCAATTAAAATGTCCGTCTGCTAATGTGTCTACTAATTTGTTTCCATGAAAACTAAGCAAGACACTTGCTGCAGCGGGTTAGGTTCTCGGAGGGTAAGTCATTCGGTAGAACGTTTGACTTTACAGCAATTAATTAGGTTCGCACACGGTGTGACGCTATCTTTTAGTATTCATTCCGCGAATTTAGGTATCTATTGGCAATGCTCTTCAGCGCATTTACCCTCGGATTATGTGGTTAGAATCTCGGAATCATAGGGTAGGTGGAACTATTGACTGAGCTGTGCGACTCACAAGACAGGTGGTAACGTTCTCCAACGGTTTGACACTAGATCAACTGGTATATAGGTAAAACTGTGTTGCCCGTTCCTAAAATCTATGCTATTTTGCTCCACCGGTAATACTCTCGATACAGCGGGATAGCTTCTCAGAAGGTACGTCCTTTGGTGAAACGTTGGACACTATCCCAATAAGTAACGTTGAGCAACTGTGTGACACTGAACTCTAATATTTATGGAGGAAAGTAGTGTCTTTAATGCCGATACATTACAGCGGATTTAATCCCGGAATACCTGGTTTGGCACTCGGAATCACAGGATAGGTGAAGCTGTTGACTTAGCCATTCCATTCTCGCAGAAGGTCGTAACGTTCTCGAACGGTTTGTCTCACTATAATTCTATTCAAACATTAAAATAATGTGTCCGTCTCTTTAAAATGTCTACTAGTTTGAATCCATGAGGTTCCAAGCGTGACACCAGCTACAACTGGATTGGTTTTGGACGGCACGGTATCCGGCAAAAAGTTTGACTTTATACGATTTGGTAATGTTCTCCAACAGCTTTACCCACTACATTAGTATTTATGCCGTGAATTAGCATGTCAATTTCCAATATCACTGGGCGGATTTACTCCAGGAATACCTGGTACGACTCTCGGAATCGCAGGATAGGTCAAGTTACTTATTTTGCCGTTCGTCTCTATCAGAAGGTGGCAACGTTCTCGAACGGTTTGGCTCCCGACATTCTCAGTCATGCATGAAAGTTAGGTGCTCATTAGTAAACGTATACTAGTTTGTACCACTGGAGGCTGTGTTATACACTCGAAACGGAGGATTTGCTTCTCCGAAGGTAAAGCCATCCATAAAGTGATTGACTTTATACCAATTGGCAATGCTCTCAAACGGTTTGACGCTCTACATTTTTATTGAAGCCGTGAATTAAGGTGTCTACTGTCAATACTGACAGCGAACATACTCTCGGATTTCCAGTGTTGCCTCTCGGAATCTCGGGATAGGTGAAGCGATTGACTTAGACGTTCGTTCTTCGAAGAAGTTGGGAACGTTTTCAAACGGCTTGACATCCTGTCTCATGTATTATTCGTGAAATTAAGGCGACCGTCACTAAAATGCATAAAAATTTGTTTCTCTGAGCACGATTTTATACTCTCGCTACAGCGGATGTTATTTCTCGGAAGGGAAGGTCTTCATTGTAAGTTTCGACTGCATAACAAGTGCTAACGTTCTCGAAGGGTTTCACGCTCGATATCAATATTCGTACCGTGAATTAAGATGTCCATCGGTAATACTGCACAATGGATTGATTCCTGGAATGACTGGCATGGCCAACGGTTTACAAGATATTTGAAACCATTGAGTTAGCCGCTCTGTTCTTAAAGAAGATTGTATCGTTCTCGAATGCATTGACTCCGTATTTTACTATTCATACATGCAATTATGTTCACCGTCTGCTAAAATATCTAGTAATCTGCTTTCTTCAACACTGAGATAGACAACCGCTAGTTCGGTGATGGTTTTAGGAAGAGAAGTCATTCGATAAAACGTTTGACTTTGTACCAGTTGGAAATGTTCTGGAAAGGATGGACGCCCTACTTAAATATTCAAACTGTGAATTAAGTTGTCAATTGCCAATACTATTCAGCGGTCTTACTCTCGGGTTACCTGGTTTCCTACCCCGGAATAACATTATAGTTGGAGCTACTGACTTAGACGTTCGGCTCTCCAGGAAGGCGGTAACGATCCCGAACGCTTTACCTATCGATGCTGATATTTGTACACAAACATGTGGTGTTGGTCTGCTGAAATGTATACTAATATGATTCCGCGAACATTATGCAGGCCACACGCTACAGCTGGTTAGGTTCTCCGCAGGTATGGTATTCTTAAGAGGTATGAGTTTATACGAAATGGTAATGTTCTCTAACCGGTTGACTCCCTACCTCAATATTCATACCGTCAGTTAACTTGTCAATTGCCAATACTATTCAGAGGATTTACTCGCGGAATATATGGTTTTGAATTTCGGAATCGCAGTATAGGTGAAGCTATTGACTTTGCCGATCGACTCCCAAAGAATGTGCTGCCGTTCTCTATAGGATTGCGACTCAATCGTCTATATAATACATTACGGTGCCGGTCACTAAAATTTACAATAATTTGTTTCTCTGTACACGAAGTTATATTCTCGAAACAACGGGTTAGGAGTGCAAGGCATTCTGGAAGACGTTTGACTTTAAACAAATTGGTAATGATCTCAAAAGGTTTGACGATCTACTTTAATATCAAACCGTCATTTAAGATGTCTATTGCCAATATTGTTCAGCGGATTTACTCCCTCAATACCTGGTTCAACTTTAGGAATCACAGGTAGCAGAAGCTATTGTCTTAGTCGTTCGACTCTCTGCGAACGTGCTAAAGCTCTGGAATGGTTTGACGGTTGATCTACTAATTCATGCCTGAATTTATGGCGCCCGTCTCTTTGGTGCATATACCGTGTTTCTCCTGTCACGAAGTTATACTCTCGATGCAGCGGGAGAGTTTCGGGAGGAGGTAAGGCCATCGGTAAAAGTTGACGGTTTGAACTTTAAAGTATATCGTCATACCGGTTGAGAGCAATACCAATTGCCATAAAGTTCAAACCGTCAACTCAGGAGTCAGTTGCCAATATCGTTCACTTGATTTAAGCTCGCAGTACCTGGTTTGGCTCATGGAAACACAGGATATATGAAGCTATTGACTTAGCTGTTCGTCCCTCACAGAAGTGGGTATCGTTCTGGAACGGTCTGACTCACGACAATCTAATTCATGCATGAAGTTAAGGTGCCCATCAGTAAACTGCATACTAATTTGTCTCTGATCACGATGCTATATTCCCGATGACGTTGGTGATGATCGCGGATCGTGGGGCAGTCGGTAGATCTTCTGACATTATACCAATATGTAACGTTCATCAATCGCTTGACTCTGTACGTTAATATTCAAACAGCGAACTAAGGTGTCCATTGCCAATTGTGTGCAGCGGATTGTCTCTCGGAATACCTGGTTTGACAATCGGAATAGTAGCATAGGTGAAGTTATTGACTTAGCCTTTCGAATCATAAAGAAGGTGTTCTCGAAGGGTTTGACTATCGATTATCCTATTCACACACGATGATAAGGTATCCGTCTCTTTAAAATGTCGACTAATTTGATTCCGTGATCACTAAGCATGGCACTCGCTGCAACTGGATGGGTTCCTCTATGACAAGGTTTCCGGTAAAAGGCTTGACTTTATATCATTTGGGAATGTTCTCCGACGTATTGACCTTCTACTTTAATATTCAATCCGTGATTAATGTGCCTATTGCCAATACTATTCAGCGGATTTACTCTCGGAATACCCGGTATGACTCCCAGAAACACGGGATATGTGACGCTATTGTCTTAGCTGTTACAATATAGAATGTGGTAACGGTCACGAATTGCTTCACCCTCGATCATCTAATTCATACATGAAAATAAGATGAAATCATTATAATGTATACTAATGTGATTCTCTGAACAGGAAGATATTCTCTCGGTACAGTGGGTTAGTTTTACGGTGGATAAGGCATTCTGTAAGACATTTAACCCTTCACGAACAGTTAATGTTTCACAACGGTTGGACAGCCTTTTTTTTGACGCAGGGGGAACCTTCCAACGATGTCGCGGCCCCTGGGGGTGAGACCGGGGATCAGTGGGATTCTTATCCATTAAACCCCCTGCAGTGGTCCGTCCTCTTCGCACAAGTGAGAGCCCGGGATGGCAGCCAGTGCTTTCACAAACCTAAGACACCGGTGCCTCCCGCAGCTCCACCAGCTCCCGCTGGGCTCCTTTTCGTGCTTCCCTGCCCAGTCCGATCCGTTCCTCGGCAGTGCTGCATGACCACTCGCGCGGCACCAACACCTCAATGGACGGCGATCGCTCGACGGCCGGTACCTCAGCCGACCGTCCATGGTCCCCTCCAATCGACGGAAGGCGTAGAGGCGGGGACTCCCTTCGCCGCCGGTGGTAACGGTTCGTCGTTGTACTTTAATATTCCGACCGTGATTTGAGGAGTCTATTGCCAGTAACGTACAACTCGTTTACCCCCGGAATGTCTGGCTTGACTTTCGAGTCACACGAAATGTGAAGCTATTTACATAGCCGCTCGCCTCTCACAGAAGGTCGTAACGTTCTCGAACGGTTTGACCTTCGATCTTCTAATTCATATATGACATAGAGGTGCCCGTCACTAAAATGTCTACTAATTTGCTGAGCTGAACGCGAAAATTTAGCCTCGATACAGCGGATTAGGTTCTCTGAAGGTAAGGGTGTCAGGTATATAGTATGTCGTTATACTAATAGGTAACGTTCACAAACGGCATTACGGTTTAGTTTAATGTTCGTTTCGTGATTTAAGGTGTGGAGTGCCAATGGTGTACAGCGGATTTAATCCTGGAATGCCAGGCTTGTCTCTCGGAATCACAGGATAGGTCGAGCTACTGACTTAGCCGTTCGTCTCTCACAGACGATAACAGACACTCGACCATCTGTTTTATACAAGAAATTACGGTGACCGTCACTGAAATGTGTGATAATTCGTTCCGCTGAACACGCTGCTATATTCACGATGCAGCCGGATATATTCTCGGATGGTAATGTCCCCGCTAGAGAGTTCGTCGTTATAAAGTTTGGTAACATTCGCATACGGTCTGACTCTCAATTTTATTATTCGTACGGTGCATTAATGTTTCTACTGACGATTCTATTCAGCAGATCTACTCCTGTATTACCTGGCTTGACTCCCAAAATCGCAACTATAGGTGAAGCTATTGACTCAGCCGTTCGGCTCTCAACGAACGTGGTATCATTCTGGAAGTAGTACACACCATAATTCACGGTTTCAATAGTAAAGAAGAACATCAAACCGTTGGAGGACGTTTCCTATTGCTATAGAGACAAACGTTTTACCGAATGCCATATCGTCCGAGTGCCTGACCCGCTGCAACGAGAGTATAAATGCGGTTCCAGAGAATGAAATTGTTATTCATTTCAGTGACGGGCACCTAAACTTCGAGTGTGAATTAGAATATCGAGGGACAAATCGTTACACAACGGCAACACCTTCTTAGTG
This sequence comes from Lasioglossum baleicum, assembly GCF_051020765.1. NCBI lineage: Eukaryota > Metazoa > Arthropoda > Insecta > Hymenoptera > Halictidae > Lasioglossum > Lasioglossum baleicum. The sequence continues at coordinate 61,734 of NW_027469758.1, read as the reverse complement.
GGTCGAGCGGCCAATTCAATAGCTGCACCTATTCTGGGATTCCGAAAGTCAAGCAAGGTACTCCAGAAGAAAATCCGCTGAACAGAAGTGGCAACAGACACCTCAATTCACGGTATCAATACTAAAGTAGAGAGTTAAGCCGTCAGCGAACATTATCAATTCGTTTTAAGTCATTCTCTTTGCCGCATATCCTACCTTCCGAGAACCGAACACGCTGTGTCGTGGGCCTTGATTATTATGCACGGAATCAAATCAGTCGACATACCGGTAGACAGACTCCATATTCTAATGAATAAATATCAAGATCAAGAGACAATCGGCTTGAGAACGTTACCACCATCTTTGAGAGACGAATGGTAGTGTCAATTGCTTCACCTATCCTGTGGTTCCCAGAGTCAAACTAGGTGTTCTGGGAGTAAATATGCTGTACTGTATCGGCATTAAAAGCGCTACTTCCCGGTGTAAATACTAAAGTACAGTGTCACACTGACGTGCATCGTTACCTATTGGTATAGAGTCAAACGCTTTACCGAAAGACACATCGGAGGAGCTAACCTGCCGCTTCGAGAGTATAACGTCGCATTGAGAGAACGAAACTGGTATTCATTGCAATGAATGGCACCTCAACTTAATGTATCAATTAGAAGATTGAGCACTAAACCGTACGAGAACGTTACCGCCCACTTTGAGAATCGAAGGGATAAGTCAATAGCTCCACCTATTCTATGATTCCCAGAGTCTAAGAAGATAACCTGAGAGTAAATGGGATGATGATTATTGTCAATAGATACCTACATTCGCGGAATGAATATTAAAATGGAGTGTCACACCGTGTGAGAACGTAACGATACCTATAAAGTCATACGACTTACCGAATGCCACACCGTCCGAGGAGCTATCCTGCCATATCCAGATTATTGCTACGGGTTAGGGAAAAACATTAGTATACAATTCAGTGACTTCGACTGAATTCATGTATGAATTTGAACGTCGAGGGTCAAACCATTTGAGAACGTTGAAACCTTCTGTGAGAGTCGAACAGCCAAGACAAGAGCTTCACCCATCGTGTGATTCCGAAAGTCAAACCAGGTATTCCGGGAGCACATCGGCTAGACAGTATTGGCATTAGACTGCTTTTTTCACGTTACGAATATGTAGGTAGAGCGCGCGACGGTTATAGAGCATCATCTTTTAGTTTAGAGTCAAACTTATTACCGAAGGCCAGACATTCCGAGAAGCCCAACCCGCTGAAGCATATGTCTTGCTCAGTGTTCAAGGGAGCAAATTAGTAACATTTATTCCGGGAATACATGGTTTGCCCCTTCGAATATTGGAATACGACAAGCTATGGACTTAGGCGATCATCTCTCAAAGAAGGTGGTAATGTTCTCGAACGGTTCGACACCCGATCTTTTCATTCATACATGAAGTTAAGGGGCTCGACACGAAGATGTATACTAGATCGTACCTCTGATCTCAGTGTCATATTCTCGATACAGGGAGTTAGTATTTCGGAGGGTATGCTCTTTGGTAATGCGTATGACTTCCCAGCAAATGGTAACGTACTCAAGCGACTTGTCGCTCTATTTTAATATTCAGACCGCGAGTTGAGGTGACTATTACCAATAGTGATCAGCGGGTTTACTCCCGGAACACCTGGTTTGACACCTGCAATCGCAGGAAGCGTGAAGCTACTGTCTTAGCCGTTCGTCTCCCACAGAAGGTGGCAACGATCTCGAGCGTGTTGACCCTCGATCTTCCAATTTGTACATGAAGGTACGGTGCCCGTCACTGAAATGAACACTAATTTTTTTCTGTGAACACGAACTTACACACTCGATGAAGCCGGGGTGGTTCGCGGAAGGAAAGGCCTACGATAATGATTTTCGTCCAATTGTCCACGCTTTCAAAGGATTGACGTTCTGCAGTAACATTCAAACAGCGAATTAAAGTATCAATTGCCAAATACTTTCAGGGGACTATCTTCCGGAGTACCAGGTTTAACATTGCGAACCACAGGACAGGTGAAGCTATAGACATAGCCGTTCGTCTCTCACAAATGGTGCTAACATTCAAGAACGGTTTGTCATCCCATATTTTCATTCATGCATGAAATTAACGTGCTCGCCACTAAAATATATACTAATTTGTATCTCTGCTCACGAAGTTACACTCAGGATGCAGCCGAATATGTTGCTGGAGGGTAAGGACATCTGTAACACTTATGACATTGTTACAATAGTCAGCGATGTACAAGGGATCGACTCTGTACCTTAATATTCGAACCGTGAATTAAGGTATCCATTGCTAATACTGTTCAGCGGATATACACTCGCTATACCGGGTGTGACTCTCGGAACCACCGGATAGGAGAAGCTATTTGCTTAACCGTTCATCTCCCAAAGAAGGTGGTAACGATCTTGAATGGACTGAACATCGATGTTCTATTTCAGAAATGAAATTATGCCAACTAGCATCTATGAACACCAAGTTATTCCCTCGATGCAGCCGGTGAGATTCACGGAAGGTAAGGCCTTCGGTAAAACGTTTGACATTATACCAATTGGTAACTCTCTCAAACGGCTAGACGATCTACTGTAATGTTGGGAGCTGTTCTTCTAATTCATACATGAAATTATGGTTCCAGTCACTGAAATGCGAACCAATTTCTTTCTACGAAGACTAAGTTATACTCTCGATACAGCGGGTCAGGTTTCCGGGTTGTAAGGTCCGCGGGAAATCGTTAGAATATACAGCAATTAGTAGCGTTCCACAACAGTTTGACGGTCTGCATTAATATTCAAACCGTGGATTGGGATTTCTATTGCCAATACTGTTCTCCGGATTTAATCCAGGGATACGTGGTATGATCCTCGGAATCACGGGGTATGTGAAGCTATTGACTTATACGTTCCATTCTCAAAGTTGGCGGTAATGTTCTCGAGCTGTTTGCCAATCGATCTTCGAATTCATTCATGAAATTAAGGTGCCCGTCACTAAAATTTATAGTAATATGTTCCACGGATCACCATGTTATACTCTAGATACGTCGCGTTAGGCTTTCGGAGGATTTCTGTAAAACGATTTACTTCATTCCAAGTGATAACGCTCTCGAACGTATTGACGCACTACCTTCATATTCACACCACGAATTAAGGTGCCTAATGCCAATAATATTCAGCGGACTTACTCCCGGACTACGTGGATTGTCTCTCTGCATCACAGGATAAGTGTAGCTATTGACATAGCTGTGCCACTCACAAAGAGTGAGGTAACGTACTCGAACGGTTTGACTATCGACCTTCTTCTTCGTGCATTAAATTAAGGTGCCACACACGAAAATGTATACTAATTTATACCTCTGGTCACAAACATATACTATCAATACAGGGGATCCTTCGCCGGATGGTGTGGCCCACGGTAAAATGTTTGACTATATACAAATAGGTAGCGATCTACGACGGCTTGACTCGGTACTTTAATCTTTATACCGCGAATTAGGATATGAAGTATGAAGTACATGAAGTTATTCGCTCGATGTAGCGGGTTATGTTCGCTGAAGGTACGGCCTTCGGTAAAACTTTTGCCTATCTAAGGGTTGGTGCCGTTCACAAACGTTGATACGCCTAATTTTAATTTTCATGCCGTGAATTAAGGTGACTAATGCCACTGCTGTACAGGGCACTCGGTCCCTGCGTACCAGGTTGAACTCTCGGAATAACGGGATAGGCTAAGGTCCTGACTTGGCCGCTCGACTCTGAAAGATGATGGTAAAGTTGTCGTACTCTTTGACACTCGATTCAGCTTTTCGTATGTGAAAACAACGTGTCCGTTTGCTATAGTGTCTACAAGTTTGCTTCCATGTAGATCAAGCAAGTCGCTGGATACGGCGAGTTAAGTCCTCCAAAGGTAAGGTATTTAGTAAAAAGAGTGACATTGTACGAATTGTTAACGTTCTTCCAAGGTTTGACTCTCTGATGTAATTTTTAAACCGCGTATTAAGGCGTCTATCGCCGGTATTGTTCAGTGCATTTACTCCAGCAACACCTGGAGTAACCTGGTTTGCCGCTCGGAATCCGAGGATAGGTGCAGCTGTTGACTTAAATGTGCGACTTTCAAAAAAGGAGAGGACTTTCTCGATCGGTTTGACCTCTGCCTTGTAATTTGTACAAGAATATGTTGAGCCCGTCTGCTAACATGTCTACTAATTTGTTTTCGTGAGGACTAAGCATGGCACTCGCTACATCCTGTAAGGTTCTATGGAGGTAATGTATTCAGTAAAAGGAATGACACTGTTCCAATTGATAATGCTCTCCGACGGATTGACCTTCTACTTTTGTATTCATACCCTGAATGACGGTATCAATTGCCAATACTTTACAGCGGATTCGCTCCCGGAATCACTGATTTGGCTGTCTGAATCACAGGATAGGTGAAACTATTGACTTAGCTATTCGATTTCCAAAGATGGTGGGATAGTTCTGGAACGGTTTCAATACCGATTATTTTATTCATACATGACAATAAGGTGTCCACCTGCTAAAACGTCTACTAATTTGTTTCTGTGTGCACCATGCATTACACACGCTACAGCGTGTTATGTACTTGGAAGACTAGGTATCTGCAAAAATGATTGACTATATACAGTTTGGGAATGCTGTAGAATGGTTTGACTCTCTACTTTAATATTCATACTGCGAAATACGGTGTCCATTGCCAACACTGTTCAGCGAATTTACTCCTGAAATGCCAGGACTCACTCTCGGAATCACAAGTATAGATGAACCTATTGACCTAGCAGTTCGAATACCATACAATATTGTTACTGTCACGAAATGATTTACCCTTGATCGTTTAATTCATGTATGAAATTAAGATGCTGAAATGTATACTAATGTGTTTCCCTAAAGACGTAGCAATACTCTAGATATGGTGGGATAGTGCCTTGGGCGGCGAGGCAGTCGGAAAAACGTATGTCTTTACAGCAATTAGTCACGTTCACTCACGTTTTGACGCTCTAGTTTCATATTCATACCCTTCATTATGGTGTCGGTTGCCATTACTCTTGAGCGTATTTGAGCCAGGAATGCCTAGTTTCACTCCCAGAATCACAGAATAGGTGAAGCTATTGACTCAGCCGTTCGACTCTCTAAGAAAGTGGTAACGATCTGGAAGGTTATTGCCAACAGGCACCTTAATTCACGGAATGAGTATTAAATTTGAGCGTCAAATCGTTTGAGAGCCTTACTAATTGGCAAAAAGTCAAACGTTTTACCGAAGGCCTTGCCTTCCACGAACATCACCGGCTTTATCGAGAGTATAAGTTCGTGTTCAGAGAACGAAATTAGTATTCATTTCAGTGAAGGGCACCTTAACTTCATGTATGAGTAAGAAGATAGAGGTCAAACCACTCGGGAACTTTGGTATCTTCTGTGCCAAAACCCCGGTCCTAAATACGCTGAAGAGTATTAGCAATTGACTCCTTAATGCACGGTAACAATATTAAAGCAGACCGTCAACCCGTTGCAGAACATTACCTATTGGTATTGAGTCCAACACTTTACCGATAGACTGACCATCGGAGGTACTAACATGCCGCTTCTAGAGTATACCTTCGTGTTCAGAGGATCAAATTAATAAACATCTTAGTGACCGGGACCTTAATTACATTATGAATAAGAAGGTCGGGGGTCAAACCGATCGAGATAGTGGCCCCATTCGCCGATATTCGAAAGGTAATCAGGGAAAAAGACCGCTGAAGTTTATTGGCAACTGACAACTTAATTCACGGTATGAATGTTAATGTAGAGAGTCAAATTATGTATAACGTAAACAATTTTTATATAGACAAATTTTTGTAGACGGCCTTACCTTCCGAACAGACTAACCAGCTGAATCGAGAGTATAACTTGCGTATTTAGTGGATCAAATTAGTATACGCTTTAGTGACGAGCACCTTGTTTCATGCACGAATTGAAAGATAGAGGGTCAAACAGCTCGCGAACCTAACCACCTTCTGTGAGAGACGAACAGCTGAGCATGTAACTTCACCTATCCAGTGATTCGGAGAGTCAAACCAGGTATTCCTGATGTAATTCCGCAGGACAGTATTGGCCTTAGATACCTTAGTTCACGGTCTGAATATTAAAGTAGAGCGACGGATCGTTTTAGATCGTTACTAATTGGTACAAAGTCAAACACTTTGCCGATAATCGTACCATCGGAGATGCAAACCAGCCGTTTCGAAAGTATAACTTCGTGTTCAGAGAGGGAATTTGGTCTTCATTTCAGTGACGGGCACCTTAACCTCATGTATGAATTAGAAGATAGAAGGTCAAACCGCTCAAGAACGTTGCCAACTTCTGTGGGAGACGAATGGCAAAGCCAATATCTTCACGCACCCTGCTATTACGAGAGTCAAACAAGTTGTCCCGGGATTAAATCCACTCAGCAGTATTGGCAATAGGCACCTTATATTACGATATGAATACTAAGCGTGAGAGTCCAACCGTCGTTGAACATTACCAATTTGTATAAAGTAATTTCTCTTTTTTACACAACAACTTACCTTCCAAGAACCAATCCCGTTTTAGCGTGGGTCTTGCTTCGAGCTGATAGAAGCATATTATTAGACGTTTTAGCAGACAAACACCTTATATTCATTTGCGAATAGAGTAATCGAGAGTCGAACCGTTCTATAACTAACCCATCATCTTTAAGAGACGGACGGCTGAGTCAATAACTTCACCCACTCTGTTATTCCGATAGACAAACACGGTTTTGCCAGAGTTAATCCGCAGTAACGTATTAACAATGGACACCTTAATTTACGGTATAAATAGTAATATCGAGACTCGAACCATCCTAGAATGGCGCCTATTGGTATATGGTCAAATTTCGTACAAGATACCGCACCCTCCGAGAGACTAACCCGCTGCAGCGAGTGTCTTGCATAGTGTTCATACCGTGAAATAATGTGTCAATTGCTAATAATCATCAGCAGATTTACTACGGTATAACCTGATTTGACTCTCGGAGTCACAGGATATGTGGAGCTACTGACCGAGTCGTTCGACTCTCAAAGCGGGTGGTAAAGCTCTCGAACGATTTGATCATCGGTATTCTAATTCATCCATGAAGTTAAGGAGCCCGTCACTAAAATGAAGACTAATTTCTTTCCCTGAGCATGATGTCATACCGTCGAAACGGCGAGTTTGCTTCTCAGATGGTAAGGCCATCGGTTAAGTGTTTGACTTTGAAGAAAATGGTAACGCTCTCAAACGTTTCGATCCTCTACTTTACTATTCAAACAATGATTTAAGTTGTCTACTGGCAACACTCTTCGCCGGATTTACTCCAGGAATACCTGGTTTGACTATCGGAATCGCAAGAAAGGTGAAGCTATTTACTCAGCAGTTCGACTGCCACAGACGGCTGCAACGTTGTCCAGCGGATTGGCAGTCGATCTTCTAATTTATATTTAAAGATAAGGTGCCCGTCACTGAATTGATGACTTATTTCTAGTTCTGAAGACAAAGTTATACTCTAGATGAAGCTATAGATGTTCGTGGATGATTAGGCCTTCGGTAGACGTTTGACTTAATACCAATTGGGTGCGCACTCAAACGGTCTGTCGACCTACTTTAATATTGAAACCGTGAATTAAGGTGCCCATTGCGAATAATGTTCATCGAATATATTCCTGATATAGCTAGTATGACTCTCGGAATCATAGGATAGGTGAAGCTATTGACATGGGCGTGTAATTCACAAAGGTGGTATCGTTCGCGCAGGGTTTGACTCTCGATTTTGCTATACCTACATGAACGAAAATAACCCATCTGCTAAAATGTCTTTTAATTTGTTTCCTTGAAAACTAAGCAAGACACTACCTACGTCGGGTTATGTTCTCGGAGGGTAAGGTATCCTGTCAAATGTTGAATTGCATTGTAATGGGTATCGTTCTATAACGGTTTGACTCTGTACTTTAATATTTGTTCCGTGAATCAGGGTATATAATGGCTATGCTGTACAGGGGCTTTAATCCCGGAATACCAGGTTTGACTCTTGCAATCACTGGATAGGTCAAGCTATTGAAATAGCTGTTCGACATTCACTGAAGTTTCTAAAGGTCTCGAAATATTTGATACTCGATCTTGTGATTCATAAATGAAATTAAGGAGACTGTCACTAAAATGTATACCAATGTAATGTACGAATGTAATACCAATTCGTCCCTCCGAACACGATGTTATTCTCTCGGCACAGCGCGTCGTGCTTCCGGACGGTAACGTCATCAATAGAACGTTTGACTTTATACCAATTGGAAGCGTCCTGAAACTGTTTGTCAGTCTACATTAATATTTAAGCCATGAATTAAGGTGTATATTGCCCATACTGTTCAGCGGACATACTCCGGGAATACCTTGTTTGTCTCTCGGAATTTCAGGGTAGGTGAAACTATTCAAGTTGCCGTTCGTCTCTCACAGTAGGTGGCAACGTTCGCGAACTGCTTGACATTGGATCTTCGAATTCACACATAAAGTTAAGGTGCCGGCCACTGAAATGTATACTAATTTGCTTCTCCGAACACGAAGTTATACTCTCTACACAGCGGTCTTGATTCTCGGAAGGTAAGGCCATCGGTTAGATGCTTGACTCTGCACCAATAGGTAACTTGCTACAACGGTGTGACTGTGTACCTTAATATTTATACCGTGAAATCAGGTGCCCAGTGCCCATACTGAACACCAGATTTTCTCGTGGAATACCTGATTTGATTCACAGAATCACATTATAGGTGAAGCTATTGACTTAGCAGTTCGTCTCCCATCGACGGTGTTAACGTTCTCGAGGGATTCACGCTCCATCGTCCAATTCATACACGAAGATATGGTAGCTGCCCCTGAAATGAAGACTTATTTCTTGTCCTGAAGACGAAGTTATACTCTCGATGAAGCCGGTGAGATTCGCAGAAGCTAACGCCTTCGGTAAACGTTTAACCTTATACCAATTGGTAATGTTCCGAAACGCTATGACGCTCTACTTTAATCTTCAAACCGTGATTTACGGTGTCTACTTCCAGTACTGCTCACAGGACTTTCCCCCGGAATACCTGGTATGACGCTATTGTGATAGCTATTGTGATATATGTGTGATTTCACAAGGAAGGTGTTACCGTTCGGGAACGGTTTGACACTCCATCATCTAATTCATATTTAAAAATAAGGTGTGCTTCTACAATTAAGGCCACACGTTTGTTTCCGTGAGCACTAAACATGACACTAGCTACAACGGCTAATGGCCTCGGAGGGTAAGGTATACAATAAAGTGTATAACGATATATCAATTGGGATCGTTGTCAATCGGTGTGGCTCTCTACTTTGATATTCATACCGTGAATTAAAGTGTCTACGGCCAATACTGTTCACTGGATTAACTCCCTCAATACCTGGTTTGACTCTCGGAATAACAGGATAGATGATGCTATTGATTCAGGCGTTCGACTGTCAAAGAAGGTGGTAACGTTCTCGAACTGTTTGACTCTCCATTTTAATGCTCATACATGAAAATAACGTGTCCGTCTTCTAAAATTTGGACTAATTTGTGTCTGAGAACTTTAAGCAAGGCACCCGCTAGAGGGGGATAGGTTCCCCTAAGGTTAGTATTCGGTAAAAGGAATGATTTTATTTGAATTGGTAATTTACACCGACCGTTTGATTCCTTGCATTATTATTCAAACCGTGAATCTAAGTGTCAATTGCCAATATTTGTTCGGTGGATTTACTCCGTGTAACCGAATCTAATTCTCGGTAAAACAGGATAGCTCAAGCTATTGACCTACCCTTTCGAATATCAAATAGTGATCACTGATCACCAAGTTATACTCTCGATGCGGCAGGTTATATTCTTGAAGGGAAAGGCCTACGGTGGATCTTCTGACATTATACCACGGCGTAACGTGCATCCGCGATTTGTCTGTGTATCTTAATATTTACACCGTGAAGTATGGTGTCTAATGACCGTGCTAAGCAGCAGATTTACTCGCGGAATACCTCATTTGGCTCTCTGAATCTCAGGATAGGTGAAGCTGTTGACATAGCCGTTCGATTATCTATGTAGGTGGTAATGATCACGAACTGTTTGACACTCGATCTGCGAACTCACACATGAAACTAAGGGTGCCGTCACTAAGATATATAATATTATGCTTCCTTGAACACGAAGTTATACTCTCGATACGGTGGGATAGGATATTGCAAGGTAAGGCTTTCGGTAAAAAGTTTGACTCTATTGCAATAAGCGTTCTGCAATGGCTAGCTCTGTTCCTTGATACTTATATTGTGAAATAGCGTGTCTAATTCCAACACTGTTCTGCGGTATATGTCGCGGAATACGTGGTCTGTCTCTAGGAATCGCAGGATATGTGAAGCTGTAGGCGTATCCGAGCGACTCTCAAAGAAGGTGGGTGCGTTCAAGAACGGTTTGGCCCTCGGTCTTCTACGCCATTCATGAAATTAAAGCGCCCATCGCTAAAATGTACATTAATGTGTTTCTCTGAACAGGAAGCTATACTCTAGTTATAGCCGGTTAGCTTATCGGAAGGTAAGGCCTTCGATAAAGAGGATTAGTTCATACCCATATGTAACGATCTAGAACGGTTTGACACTCTACTTTAATATTCAAACCGTGAATTAAGGTGACAAGTACCAATACTGTTCAACGAATTTACTCCAGGAATACCAGGCTTGACTCTCGGAATCACAACTACATGTAAAGTTACAGACTCAGACGTTCGACTCTTAAAGAAGGTGGTTACCATCTAGAACGGTTTGACTCTCAATCCTCTAATTCATATTTGAAAATATGGTGTGCATCAGATATAATGTCTACTCATTTGATTCTGTGAGCACTAAGCATGACACAGGCTACAGCGTGTTAGGTTCCAGGGATAAATATATAGGAATAGATTATAAATTTTCTCCTGTTGACAAATTTTATTGTGTAAAATTTGCTACATTCACATTTTCGTATAGTACTGTGGTGAGCTAATTTTATTGCATATATAATATGAAAATTTGTCCTATTGAAATTTTCTACTGTTGACAAATTTTATTGTGTAAAATTTGCTCCATTGATATTTTCGAATAGTATTGTGGTGAGCTAATTTTATTGCATATATAATATGAAAATTTGTCCTATTGAAATTTCCTACTGTTGACAAATTTTGTTGTGTAATACATGCTCCATTGATATTTTCGACTAGTATTGTGGTGAGCTAATTTTATTGCATATATAATATGAAAATTTGTTCCATTGAAATTTCCTACTGTTGACAAATTTTATTAAATTTAAAATATACATAAGCTAATTATTAAGCTTACAGATGGATAATCTATCGATATATCACTAAATAACGTTTCATATGAAATTTATGTTTAATAATTAATTTTACACTATTTTAGTAGTATAAATAATTAACTTTATAATATTTTAGTCTAACTTAATTTATTAGAAATAATTCATTATATTCCATTTTAGTAGTATAAATAATTAATTATATACTATTTTAGTGATATAAATAATTAATTTTATACCATTTTAGTCGAGCAGTATAAATTAATTTATTATAAACAATTAATTTTATACTATTTTAGTCGAGTAGTATAAATAATTAATTTCATATTATTTTAGTTGAGTAGAAAATGATTATTATTAAATTATAATATTAGTTTATTAAATATTTATAATTTGAAATATAATTTATTTCATATTTATATGTTTATTAATTATTTTGTAATAATTTATTTTAATCTACGAATATTAACCAAATATTTATTTAATATAGTTTATTAATTATTTTATTCATTTATGGATACAAAACCTATAAATAGCTGAAGTTTCGTAATATTAATAGGTTTTTCAATTACTTACTTTATATAAGGATACAAAACCTATAAATATTAAATTAATATAATTTTAATATATATAGGTTTGTAAATTATTCAATTTATTTACGAATATAAAATCTATAAATATTATAATTTATTTTAATATTTCATAGGTTTATTAATTTAATAAGAATATAAAACCTATAAATGTTAAATGAAAATAGTTTATTAACATTTATAGGATTATTAATAATTTAATTTATTAAAGGATACACAACATATAAAATATTAAAAATTATTTATTTCAATATTTTATAGGTTTAATATTTTAATAAGAATATCAAACCTATAAATATTAAGTGAATGTGGTTTATTAATATTTTATAGGTTTATTAATTATTTGTATTAATTTATTTAGAAATATAAAATCTATAAATTATAATTTATTTTGATATTTAACAGTTTTATTAATATTGTTCATTTATAGGTTTATTAATTATTTCTTGTAATAATTCATTGAAGGATATAAATATTAAAAAATTTTTAATATCAATGGCTATTAAATTATTTATAGTAATTTCATTAAAATTTATAAATATTAATAAATATAACTTATTTAATTATTGTTGGTTTCTTATTATTTTTTGTAATAATTTATTTAAGGATATAAATACTAAAAATTCTTTAATATTAATGGTTATTAAATTATTTAAAGTAATTTCTTTAGAATATAAATATTAATAAATATAACTTATTTAATTATTATAGGTTTATCAATTATTTTATAATAATTTATATATATATATATATATAAATTAAATTCATTATAAATATAATAATTATTATAAAATTTTAGTTTATATATAAAATATTTTTTTTACATAATAAATAATAAAATTTAATTTAAAATTTTAAATAGGATTTTAGCCTTAATTTATAGCATAAAACATGCAATTTTGAGTGAAAATTTAAGTTTTTAAACTAAATTTTATTAAATTCTTAATGAAATATGTAAATATATTATTACAGTTTTAATAATTAGTTAAACTAATAAATTATATATTTATATTATTTTAAATAATAATATAATATAAAAAAATTTAGTATTCAGAATAAATATTTATTTTAGTATTTAATTTTTGTAACAATTTATGAAAATTGGATTTGGAAATTAATTTTAAGAAAGGTAAATTTAGTGCCAGCAACAGCGGTTAAACTATTTTTATAAATTAATTAATTCAATCGAAATTATATATTATAAATTTATTATTTAATAAAATAAATAATTTTTAGATGAAATTTTTCAATTATATTTACATTTAATTTTTAATTAAACAGATTTTAAAAATTTTATTAAAAGCCAGGATTAGATACCCTGCTACAAGAAATAATTAATTAATTAATAATGAAATATAAATCATTAAAGTTGAATAATATTCCAGTCTATTTATTTATTTAGGGAAACTTGTTAATCAATTTGATAATCCACGATAAGGTATACTTAAATATTTTCTTTATGTATTGTTGTTTTTAGACTTATTGTTAATAATAAATTATAAATTTATTAAAATTTAATGTAATATAAATACAAATCAAAATATAGGAAAATTAAGATAAAATGAGTTATAATAATATTTAATTTTGAATAATTTACTTTTAATAATATTTTGGGAGAGGACTTAATAATAAATATAAATAATCACTTATATGGAAAATAATAAAAAAGATGTGCAAATTGCCAGTGAATTCCATTATTAATAAAAAATGGAATAAGTCGTATCATAGTAAAAGTACTAGAAAGTGTTTTTAGTTCTTAAAATTTTAAACTTAATAATTATTAATTTTTTTAATTAATAATAATTTTTGTATATTAAATTTATATAAAATAAATATTTTGCTTTTAGAATTATTGAATTTATTAATTATTTTTTAATTTATACATAGGCTTGTAACAAATATAATTATAATTTACATTTAATTTTTAAGTATTTATGTAGAATTAGTTATATTTGAATATATAGTATGTAAAGGAATTGAAACGTTAATTTATATAAGATAAAATAAAATTTATTTTGTACCTTTTGTATCAGGGTTAATTAATTTAATTGAATTATATTTAATTATCTCGAAAATAAATGAGCTAAATATAAATAATTTTTTTGTAGAATAAAAATTATAAATTTATATTTAGAAATTAAATGTTATTCGAATTAATTGATATCTAGATTTCAAATATTTAATTTAATTTAGGTATAATATTTTTAATTATATAATGAATGTATGATTAAAATTTTTATATTGAAAATTTCTGGGATAAACTATAAATTTATAAATTATAATTTAAATTATATTTTATTTTTATTAATTTACAAATAATTATTAATATTAAATATATAATAATTTAAAATTATAATTATAAAAATTTAGTAATTTAGTATAATAATTTTAAAAAAAGATTTTAAAATAATAGAAATTTATTATAATTATTAAATTAGTAATTATTTAGTAAGAATATATATATTTATCAAAAACATGTCTTTTAGAATTTAATTTAAAGTCAAATCTGCGGAATGAATTTTCAAATAACTGCAGTATATTGACTGTACTAAGGTAGCATAATCATTTGTCCTATAATTAAAGAATGGAGTGAAAGAATTAATGAAATATATACTGTCTCAATCATAATTGATTAATATAAATTTTTAGTTAAAATGCTAAAATTAGATTATGGGACGATAAGACCCTATAGAATTTTATTTTAATTTAATAATAATTAATAATATACATAATTAATATTATTAAATTAATATTTAATTGAGAGGATTTATAAATTTATTAAAATTTATATTATAATATTTATTAAACTTTGACATTAGGAAACATTTAAATTTGATATAATAATGCTAATTAAGGGAATAAATTACCTTAGGGATAACAGCGTGATATCTTTTTAAAGATCAAATTAATAAAGATGATTGCGACCTGTATGTTGAATTAAGAAAAATTTTAAATGCAGAAATGTAAAAGTTAAATCTTTTCGACTTATGAAATCTCACATGATTTGAGTTCAGGTCGACGTAAGTCAGATCGGTATCTATCTATAATAATTTGATTAATTAATTGTACGAAAGGACTTTAATTGAGGAATAACTTTATTGCATATAATAAATATTTAGAAATTGAAAGTAATATAATTATTTTAACAAATTAAGGTGTGTTAAATTTAGAGTTTAAATACATTATATTAGATATTTAATAACTAACAATTTTATTTTATGAGAATTATTATTATCTTTGAATATCAAATTTCTTAATTATAGTTATTCTTTATTAATTGGGGTTGCTTTTTTAACTTTATTTAAACGTAAATTATTATCATATATTCAATATCGAAAAGGACCAAATAAGATTGGATTTTTAAGTCTACTACAACCTTTCAGAGATGCTTTAAAATTATTAACTGAAGAATGATTTATTTTTAATTATAGTTTAATATTTATTATTAGTCCAATAATTATATTTATTTTACCTTTTGTGTCATGATTAATTTATCCATGAATTAATTTAAATATATTTATTAAATTTGAATATTCAAAAGTTTTTGTTTTTTTTAATATGGGATTAATAATTTTCCAGTTTGTTTAATTGGTTGGTTTTCATGTAATAATTATGCAATATTAAGTTCCATTCGATCAACTGCTCAAATAATTTCATTTGAGATGAGAATATATTTAATAATTTTAATTTTTTTTATTTAATAGAAAGATTTCCTTTAATGAATTTAAATTTAAATCAATTAAATATTATATTTTCTATTTTATTAAAACCTTTATATTAAATGTTTTTTATTAGTTTAATAGTTGATCTAAATCGAACACCTTTTGATTTAATTGAAGGAGTATCAGATTTAGTTTCAGGTTTTAATATTGAATATCACAGGAGAATATTTATAATAATTTTTTTATCGGAATATTTAAATATTATATTTATATAATTATTATTGGTAATTATATTTTTTAATTATAATTATTTTCTATTATTTATGTATTAAATTTAATTTTATTAATTTGAAATCGAGCACTATTATCACGTATTCGATTTCATCAATGAATAAGTTTCTTTTTAACTGACATATCAATTACTATTTTAAATTATTTAATATTAATATATTTAGTAAAAAAATTATCATTTTTTTTATGTTAATAAAAAATTTAATTTTTATAATATATTTTCAAAATATATAATTGTTCAACTTTATTAACATCAATAAATTAAATAATCTCTAAATTCACTTAATTTAAATGAAATGATGTAAAACAAAAAATATGATAAAGTAAAAAGAATGATTAAATTAATATAAGGATATTCAATTATTTGTCCTCCTAATCATGTTAATATTAAGAAATTATTAATAAAATATCAATAATAGAATTGTCTAATATGACAATTTTTAAAATTTTAAAAATAATTATTATTTATTAAAGGCAAAGTAAATAAGATTAAAATTGAAAATATTAATCTAATTATCCTCCTAATTTATTAGTAATTGATCGTAAAATTGAATAAGCAAATAAAAAATATCATTCTTGTTTAATCTGAATTGGGGTAATTATTGAATTAGCTATTTTAAAATTATCAGGATCTCCAAAATAATACGGATATTGAAAGTTAATAGATATAAATAAAGTTTGAGTAATGACGAATGCTATTAAATCTTTAATTATAAAGTAAGGATAAAAAGGAATTTTATAAATATTTCTATTTGTTCCTACAAGATTTGTTGATCCTGCAATACGTAAAATAATTAAATGTAATATTACTATTATTATAATAATTAATGGTAAAGTAAAATGAAATGAAAAAAATCGATTTAATGTAGAATTATTAATTGATAATCCTCCTGAAATTAATTCTACTAATAGTTGACCAATATAAGGAATTGCTGATTCTAAATTTGTAATTGCTATAGCTCCACAAAAGGATATTTGTCCTAATGGTAGAACATAACATATAAATGCTGTTGTTATTGATAATAAAAAAAAATTATAGTTCCAATATTTCAAACTATATTTAATTTAAATGAATAATAAAATAAACTTCGTGCAATATGAAAATATATTGTTATAAAATAAAGAGATGATCCATTTATATGAATTAATCGAATTAGTGATCCAGAATTTACATCTTTTATAATATAAGAAATTCCTATAAATGCAAAATTAATATTTGGACAAAAATTTAATGATAAAATAAAACCTGAAATAATTTCAATTATAAAAATAAACCAAGAAGTGATCCAAAATTTCATATAATATTAATATTTATAGGTATAATAATATTAATATTTACATAAAATATTAATAATATAAAAAAATATATAAAATATAAAATATTAACATTTATATAAAAAATTAAAAAGTAATAAAACATTAAAATTCATTTTTACTTTTATTTATTTACCGTTTTATTACTTTTGAATTTTTTATACTTATTCATATTAATTTACATTTTTTTTCGTAAACATTTCTTTATAATGGATGTTATTTTAACTGAAAAATATAAAATACTAAATAATATTATAATTGTAAAAAATAATATATTAATATTTGAATAAATTTTTTCATTTCAATTATTATTATTAAATTAGTATTTAAATTTAAATTTAAATTATTAAATAAATAATTTTAAATAAAAAATAATTTATATATAAAAATTATTAATCAATTAGTAAATAATAATAGAATATTAATTTTATTACATTTGAATTTTGGTATATTTAATAAAGTAATAAAGTAAGAAAAAATAATTATAATGCCTGAAATGTAAATATTTATAAATGTAATTTATTTATTTATAAAAAATATATTACAATTAAAACAATAATATAAAAAAAATATTCTTATGGAATAAATTTAAAAAAAATAATAAATATGTTAATGTGGAATAAAAATTATTAATTTCTAATATTAAATTTATAATTAAAAATGATATAATTAATGACGTCAAATCTATTAATATTATATTTATTATTATTGTAAATTATATTTACATATGTATGTATATTATAATGTTTAATTTAATTTTCAAAGAATTGTTTATTAAAAACAATAGTTTTGAGTACTATAATAATTTTATTTAAAAAATTTTTGGAATTCTATTAATATAAAAATATAATTTTACTTTAAATATTTAATTATAATTATTAATTTACAAAATTAATATTTTTATTAAACTTTAATAATGGTTGAAATTATAATTACTACTTTATTATTTAAATTTATTATATTATTTTATTTTAATTATTATTTACTAATATTTTTAATTTTAATTGAATATATTTCTTTTACTATTTTAATATATTTAATTTGTAATAATAATAGATGAATATACTTAACATATTTAATTTATTCAGTAAGAGAAGCAATTTTAGGATTATCTTTAATGGTAAGATTAAATTACATATATGGTCATCAAAAAATTAAATTAATTAGATTAATTAATTAAAATTTTGAAATGAATGTATTAGTAATTTTATTATTAAGATTTTTTTTATTTAAAATTAATTTAATTTTAGATTCTATTTTATTATTTTTAATAACTTTTTTATAATGATAAAATTAAATTGATTAGATGTAAGGTATATTATTATAAATTTAAGATTAAGATTTTGTTCTTACAATTTATCAATTTGAACTTCATGAATTCTTTCTATAATTTTTTAATATTTAAATAAAGAATATAAATTATGTTTATTAATAAATAATATAATAATGGGATTTATATACATTTTTTTTTATATCTATAAATTATTTATTATTTTTTTATTTAGTATTTGTAGCTGGATTATTAATTATTTCTTTATTATTAATAAATTGAGGTAATTCTATAAATATCATTTTAGCAAGATTTTATTTAACATTTTGTACTGTATTTTTTTCATTGCCTTTATAATTTATTCCAATATATTTATATATTTAAAATAATAATTTCAATTTTAATTTAATAGAATTGACTAGTAATTATATTTCAATATTTATATTTATTTATATATTATTATAATTTTTAGTTAAAATTCCTACATATATGATACGTTCTTGATTATTAGAAGCTCATGTAGAAGCTTCCTTTTATGGTTCAATAATTTTAGAATCAATTATATTAAAATCAGGAAGTTATGGATTATTACGGATAATATTTATTTTTAAATATTATTTTTTAAAAATAAATAATTATATTTCACTAATTAGAAGAATTTGAGGTATATTAATTTTAAGAATTATATGTTTACGTCAATTAGATGTGAAATTAATTGTTGCTATTTCTTCTAATATTCATATCGGAATAATATTAATAGGAATAATAACTTTTACTAAATTAGGTATTTATGGTAGATGTATAATAATAATTTCTGATGGATTAAGATCATCTGGGTTATTTTATTTAATTGAAATAATTTGTAAACAAACAAATAGACGTTTATTTATAATTAATAATGGTATAATTAATTTAATACCTTCAGTATCTTTAATGTGGTTCATATTATGTTCTTCAAATAGATCTGCTCCTTTTTGAATTAATGTAATTAGAGAAATTTTTTTATTATTATGTTTAATTTATAAATATAAAGTTTTAATATTAATATTATTTTTATATTATTTATTAAGATTTATTTATTCAATTTATTTATTTTGATTAATTAGTCATGGTAATTATTCGCTTAAGATTAACTTATCAAACGGTAAGTTAATTAATTATTTTACTATAATAATATATTGAATTCCTTTTAATATTATTGTATTCAATTAACTTTAAATTTAAATTTAAATGATTACAATATATTAATTTTAAGAATTAGTTTTATTAATAAAATATTAATTTTAAATTATAAATAAATTTTGTGACTATAGGATTTATTTATTTTTTTCAAGTTTATTTTGTTTAATTTTAAATTTCTATTATTTATTAATTAGTAATAATATTGTAGAATGAATTATTTTTAGATTGAATTCTCTATAAATTTAATTTTATAATTTATTTAGATTCAAGAAGAATAATATTTTTATTTTTAGCATCATTAATTAGATCAATAATTTTATTTTATAGAATTATTTGTATAAATATAGAAAATTATTTAATTAAACGATTTTTTTAATAATATTATTCCTAGTCTCTTTATATCATTTAATTACTAGTTTTAATATATTACCTATTATAATTGGTTGAGATGCATTAGTTATTAATAATTATTAATTATTTAGTATCAATAAAATAAATCATTCAATTCCGGAATTTTAACAATTATTTTAAATGGTTTAGGTGATTGTTCTTCATCAATATCAGTTTCTATAATAATAATATTTGGTAGATGAAATTTATTATTATATAAATTTAATAATTTAATAATAATTTTATTTATTATAATAATTTTTACTAAAAGAGCACAAATTCCGTTTTGTACATGATTACCAATAGCTATAATAGCTCCAGCACCAGTTTCATCATTAGTTCATTCTTCAACATTCGTAACAACAGGTGTATATTTATTATTTCGATATTTAGAATTATTGGAAATAAATTATAAAAATTTTATTTTATTAATTTCTAGATTAGCATTATTAAATTCAGGTATTTCTGCAAATTTTAAATTAGATATTAAAAAAATTGTTGCATATTCAACTTTAAGTCAATTAGGTTTTATAATACGAATTTTATCTTTAAACTTAAAGGATTTAGTTTTTTTACATATATTTATTCGTGCAATATTTAAATCATTAATTTTTATACGTGTAGGAAGTTATATTCATTAATTAAATAATAATCAAAATTTAAAATTTCATAATGGAATATTTTATATCTATCCAATAAAAAGATTAATTTTTATATTTTCATTATTTAGTTTAATAGGTTTTCCTTCTTTAGTTGGATTTTATTGTAAGGATTTTATAATTAAAAATTATATTATTTCAAAAATAAATTTATTTAGAAATTAAAACTTATTTCTTAGAACAATATTAAATTTTTAATATATACTTTTCGAATTATAATAATTTTATTAAATAGAAATTTAATTTTAAATTTAATTTACGTTAAATGACATAATTTAATAAATTTTTGCATATTAATTACAATAATTTTTTGAATTTTTTATAGTAAAATTATATTTAATTTAATATTTATATTAGAAATTATAATTTTAAACTTTCTTATAAAAATATTAATTTTTAAAATATTTATTTATATTTATATTTATATTAAATAGAATTCTAAATAAATTAATATTTTAAAAAAATATAATATTTTACTGTAAGTTTATAAATTTAAATTTAATTTATAAAAAATCTTATTTAAAATCATTACAATATATTTATTTATATGAAATTATATTTGGGAAAATTATTATAGAATTAGTTACAAGTAAATTTATATTATTATTAAATGAAATAAATATTTATCTTAATTTTAAAATTTATAGTATTATTAATTTTTATATTTTTATATTTTTATTATTATTTTTTTTAATTAAATTATTTATTTATTAATTATTATTATATATAAACATATTATATATAAGATTTTTTGTGTATGAAATTTTTACTTTTGTATATTTAATTTTTATGATTTAAAATTTAAATATATTTACATAGAAAATATAAAATTTTATATAAACTGCATAAAAATTGAAATTATTATTCATTAAATGTATTAATAATAAATTACCTCTAATTTGGTTTCAATTAAACATATATATAAATATATATAAAATGTATAAAGTATATTCTAAGATATACATATTAGAAACAATAGTATTATTGATATTAATTATAAAGTTAGAAGCTTCATTTATTTTTAATTCTTTAAACATTCAAATAGCTTAAGAAGAGAGTATAATATTGAAAATATTAAGGAAAATTTTTGATTTTTCAAATATTTTTTTTACATTTAAAATAACTCTAAGTTTCAAATAATTTTTTATATCTTTGACTTCACAAATCAATATTTTTTTAAAACTGTTTATATTTTATTGATATAAACAATTAAAATATTCATTTATTCATTCAATTAATGAAATAATGAATAATGAAAATAGAAAAAAAGAAATTAATAACTCTATATAATAATCAACTATATTATTTAAATTAAAAATAATTGGTATTAATAATATAATTTCGGCATCAAATATTAAAAATATTAAGGGTATTATACGAGAAGGAAAAGAAAATGGTGCAATAGCTATAGACTTTATATTGAATCCACATTCAAAAGATAACGTTTTTCAAATTTATTTTTAAATATTATAGAAAATAACAAATTAAGAAAAAATAAAATTAATGAAACTAACATTAATAATAAATATAAGTAAATAAAATTTATTATAATATGTATTTTACATATATTAATTTTATAATAATTATTTAAGTGGAAATTAAATGTATTTATTTATACTATACATAATAAATTAAAACTAATAAATATAAATTAAAATATAAAAATAATCATATTAAATCTACAAAATGTCAATATCAAATTGAAAATTCAAAAATAATATGATGAGATTTTGAAAAATGATTAAATTTTAATTGTAAAAATATATAAAATAATATAATTAAAAGGACGTAAACGGAATAAATTAAATTGTTTAATTCGTCTTGGTATTGCATCAATTTTAAGACCTAAAGATGGTACAGTTCAAGAATAAATTACATCAGTTGATGTAACTAATAAACGTAAAGGTAATTTTATTGGAATAACTATTCGATTATCTGTATCCAATAATCGAAATTTATTTATTGATTCATATATTAATATTATTAAAATCAGAATATTAGTAAGATCAATATCATTTATTACCAATTGATTTAATTGTGAAAAAGGATTTACTAATTCATCAATATAATATAAAATTTTTAAAGATGGAAAACAAATGAATTATAAAATAATTATTGGAATATTTGTTCAAATTACTTCAATGAAATGATTTTTTATTAAATACAAATTAATTAATTTATAATTTAAAATATCAGCAATTAAATATGAAGTAAGAACTATAATTATTAATATAAATATTATAATAGAATTCTGTAAATAAATTAAATGATGATAATAAAAAGGATTTGAATTTTGAAAAAAAAATATATTTCATGTTGCTATATTTAATAATAAAATTAAATTTTATATAATTGAATTTTAAATTCATTGCACATTTCTGCCATATTAAAATTTTTTAATTATTAAAATTCTACACTCGTTAAATGAATGATTTGATGCTGAATAATTTATTAATCATTCTAAAGAAGATGGAAAAAATTTAAATCATAATAAACGTTTGTAAATTAAACTTTCTAAAATTAAAAATAATAAAAAAATTATTCTATTTAATGGAATAATAGAACCAATTAAAGATAATACATTTCAACAATAATAAGTATCAGGGTAATCAGAATAACGTCGAGGTATTGCTGCAAAACCTAAAAAATGTTGAAGAAAAAATGATAAATTTACTCCAATAAATATTATTAAAAATTGATAAACTAATCATTTCTTATTTAATATTAAACCACTAATTAAAGGATATCAGTGAATAAATCTTGAAATAATTGAAAAAACAGCTCCTTTTGATAAAACGTAATGAAAATGAACAACATAATATGTATCATGTAAAATAATATCAAAATATGAATTACATAATATAATTCCTGTATAATCCTCCGATTGCAAATAGTAAAATAAAACCTAAACATCATATAATAGAATTATTTATTTTAAATGTTGAACCATAATAAGTTGCTAATCAACTAAAAACTTTAATTCCAGTAGGAACAGCAATAACTATAGTTGCTGAAGTAAAATAAGCACGAGCATCTACATCTAATCCAATAGTAAATATATGATGAGCTCAAACAGTAAAACCTAAAAATTCAATCCCTAATATTGCATAAATTATTCCTAAACTACCATATACTGCTTTTTTACCACTTTCATTTGTAATAATATGAGAAATTAATCCAAAACCAGGAAAAATAAGAACATAAACTTCTGGATGACCAAAAAATCAAAATAAATGTTGATATAATGCAGGGTCTCCTCCTCCTACAGGATCAAAGAAAGATGTATTATAATTACGTTCTAATAATAATATTGCAATAGCTCCTGCTACTACAGGTAAAGATAATAATAATAAAATTATTGTAATAAAAACAGATCATGGAAATAAAGGTATTTATATAAATCTAATCTAAAATTTGTTATTAATATAATTGTAGTTAATAAATTTGTAGCACGTAAAAGTGATGAAATACCAGATATATGTAAATAAAAAATTGTAAAATCTGCAGACGGGGATGAAACAAAAATATTATTAGATAAAGGTGGATATACTATTCAATCAGTTCCATTAAAAATTCTTCTAGTTAATCATAATAATAATAATGGAGGTAGTAATCACAATCTAATATTATTTATTCGAGGAAATGATATATAAGGTGATCTTAATATTAAAGGAATTAATTAATTACAAAATCCGCCAATTTAAAAAGGTATAACTATAAAAAAATTATTTAAATTGCATGAATTGTAATTAAAGAATTATATAATTGCTCATTATTTAAAAATATTCCAGGCACTCTTAATCCTACACGAATTATAAATCTTAAGGAAAAACCAATTATTCCTGATCATATAGCTAATATAGAATAAAGAATGCCAATATCTTTATGATTTGTTGATATTAATCAATTAATTAAAACTTAAATTAAAATTTATTTTTAATTTTCAAAATTAATTATTTTTATTTAACTTAAAATTTTAATAACATTAAAAATTTTTAAATATTTATAGTATTAAAAAATTT
Source organism: Lasioglossum baleicum (assembly GCF_051020765.1). Taxonomy (NCBI): domain Eukaryota; kingdom Metazoa; phylum Arthropoda; class Insecta; order Hymenoptera; family Halictidae; genus Lasioglossum; species Lasioglossum baleicum. Next base: position 36,996 of record NW_027469758.1, on the reverse strand, counting down.
TAAATTTTTGTTAATAAATTTACAATTTCTTTCTTTTATTAGACATAATACTCCTCATATCTATTAATTTTTAATTATATCTTATAAGAAATTAAATTGCAAATTTAAAATTATATAAATAAAATATATTAAATACTTAATTTTTATAATATATAAAATATAAATATTACTAATATATTAAGTATTGCAAAAAGTAATATTAAAAAATTCAACTTAAAATTAAAATTAATAACAAATTAAGAAGAAATTTATATATACAAATAATAATATAATAATGTTCATATAGCAATAGAAATAAATATTTCTGATTAATAAAATTATAAGTCTAATAAATATATTCTATTCAATAATATATATAGATCTTTAATTAGTAATCATTTAATAATAAAAGAAAAAAAAATTGGTAATATTGAATAAATTAATAAAATTAATATAAATAAAATAATTAAATTATTTTTATAATTTAATATAAAATTATTTAAATTACTATTTGTAAATTTATATTTGTATAATATAAAAAATAATATATAAATAATTATTATATAAAATAATATTAATAAATAAAAATATTTTTCATTAATATAATAAACAATAATTAATATATAATGTAATATTATAGGTGAACATCCAATTATTTTTTTTATATTAATTAATTTTAGTATATAAATGGATAAATATATAATTCTAAAAATTCCAAATAAAATTATTTTATAATCTAATTGTAAAATTAAGCAATAAAAATTTAAAGTAATTATTTTTATTAATGTTGAAGATAAAAAAATACTATTCCAATTTATTAACTCATAAGATTTAATTATTAACGAATGAAAAGGAAGTAATCCTGATTTTATTATCAATGAAATAAATACGAAATAATTAAATAAATTTTTCAAATAAATTATTTCAACCGAATTTATAAAATTTATTATAAAAATTGGCATTAAAATTCTAGAAATAATTGACATATAAAAAATCAATAAACTGGATAATTTATTATTAGAATTTAAATTAATTATTATAATTCTATTAAATATTACAATCTCAAAAATAAATCAATTTAAAATAATATTAGACAATAATAAAAAAAATAAGTATAAAATAAAAATAAAATATATACAATTTACAGATTTACATTTTAATATTAATTTATGTAATTTATTTAAAATTGAATTAAACTCTAATTTTCAAAGTTATTTTAAATTTTTATAACTAATAATAGTAAACAAATTTACATAAATATCTCATCAAAATGTTCCTATATATATATTTATATATATATATAAATATATAAATTATTATATATATAATTATAATTATATAATTGTATAATTATTATATATAATTATTATAATATATATATAAATTATTTTAAATAATTAATAAACCTATAAAATATTAAAATAAATTACCACCCGAGTTGTACAACCCGCTGTAGGGAGTGCCTCACATATTATTCACAGAAACACATTGGTAAACATTATAGCAGAAGAACACCATATATTCACGTACGAACAGAATTATCGAGAGTCAAACCGTTACGGAACGATCCCACCTTCTTTGGGAGTAGATCGGCCCAGTCAATAGCTTCACCTACGCTGCGACTGCGAAAGTCAAACATGGTGTGGGGGAAAGTCCGCAGAACAGTATTGGCAATGGACAACTTAAAACACGGTTCGATATTAAAGTTGTTCGACAAACCGTTTGATACCATTTCCAATTGCTACAAACACAAAAATTTTACGGTATGCCTTACATTCCGAGGACCTGATCCGGAGCATCGAGAGTATAACTTCGTGTTCTAAAACAGAAGTTATTATTCATTTCGGTGGCCGGCACCTTATCCTCGTGAATGAATTAATTGATCGAGGGTCAAACCGTTCGAGAATGTAACCACGTTCTGTGAGAGACGAAAGCCCAAGTCAGTAGTTTCAGCTTTTTTGTGCTTTGCGGGAGTCGAACCAGGTATTCCGAGAGTTCGTCCGCTGGTGAGTATTGGCAATAGACACCATAATTCACAATATAAACATCTAGGAGCTGAGTCAATCCGCCGCTGAACAATATCAATTAAAATACAGTAATTCTTCTTACCCAATCCCTTACCTTCCGTGAACCGGTTCCACTGTAGTGAGAGTCTAGCTGAGTGTTCACGGGAACAAATGAGTACGCGTTTCAGCAGTCGGACACCTTTGCTTCACGTACGAATAGCCAAATCGGCAGTCAAACTGTTCGAGAACGTTAGCACCATTTTGAGAGTCGTACTGCTAAGTGAATAGCTTCACCTATCCTGTGATTCCGAAAATTAAACCAGATATTCCGGTAGCAAAGTCCCTGTACAGTATTGGCAACAGACAGCTCAATTCACTGTTTCAATATTAAAGCAGGACGTCGAGCTATTGTAGAACATTACCTGTTCGTGTATGGTTAAGCTCCATACAGAATGCCTTACCCTCCGAAAAACTTAGCAGCTCTCTCGAGAGTATAACAGCATGTTTAGAGGTACGGACTAGTATACAATTTAGTGACGGCACCTTAAATTCATGTATGAATTAGAATATAGATGGTCAAATCCTTCGAGAACGTTACCACCCTCTTTGAGAGTAGTACAGCTAGTTCAATAGCTTCCCCAATCGTGTGATTCTGAAAGTCAAACTATGTATTCCGGGACTAAATCGGCAGAACAATATTGGCAATAGACACACAATTTCACGGTATATATACTACAGTGCACGGTCAAACCGCTGCTGAATGATAGTTATTGGTGTGGAACGAGTAGGTAATATCCTACAACGGTTTGTCGGCCTGCTTTAATATTCAAACCGCGTATTGAGATGTCTATTGGCAATAGTTTTCAGCGGACTTATTCCCGGAATACCAGGCTTGACCCTCGGAATCACAGGATAGGTGAAGCTATTGACTTAGCAGTTCGACATTCGAGGAAAGTGGTAATGTACGCGAACGCTTTAACAGCAAATTTTCTAATTCAAGCATGAAATTAAGGTGCCCGCCGCTGAAATGAGAACGGATTTCTTTCTCTCAACACGAAGTTATACTCTTGATACGGCGGGATAGTTTCTCGGGCGGTAATGCTTCCGGTTAAATGTTTAACTTTGTAGGATTTGGTGACGTTCTCAAAAGGTATGACACCCCAGTTTAGTATTCATACCGCGAATTAAGGTGTCCATTGCCAATACTGTTCAGCAGATTCATGTCCGGAGTACCTGATTTTCTCTCGGAATCACAAAAATATCTGAAGCTATTGACTCATCCGTTCGAATATCAAAGAAGGTGGTAACGTCCTCGAACGGCCTGCCTGTCGATATTCTCATGGGTACATGAAGTTAAGGTGCCAGGCCCTACAATGTGGACTTATTTGTTTGCGTTTACACTAAGAAACACACTAGTTTCTGTGGGTTAGGTCCGCGGTAGACATGGTAATTGATAAAACCTTTGAATTTAAACCAACTGGTAACGTTCATAAACTGTTTTACGTTCTACTTTAATCTGCAACCTGAGAACTAAGGTGTCTTTTGCCAATACTGTTCAGCGGATTCGCTCCCGGAAAACCTGGTCTGACTGTCGGAATCGCTCGAGACATGAAACTATTGACTTAGTAGTTCGACCATCACAGAAAGTGGCAACGTTTTCGAACGGTTTGACCCTCGACCTTATAATTCATACATAAATGTAAGGAGCCCCTCAACACAATATATATCAGTTTGTCTCTCAGAGCACGTAGTTATACTCTCAATACCGTTGGTTAGACTTTCGGAGTATATGGTCTACAGTGTAATATTTGACTTTATATCAATTACTTACGCGCTGAAACAGTTTGCCGCTCTACTTTAATATTCATACCGCAAATTAAGGTGTCTATTGCCACTACTGTTCAGCGGATTTTCACCCGGAATATATACTTTGTTTCGCGAAATCTCAGGAAGGGTGAAGCTATAGTATTAGCCATGCGACTGTGAAAACAGGTGGTAACGTTCTCGGGCGATTTGACCGTCAATCTTCCTATTGATACATGGAACTAACGTGTCCGTCTGCTAGAGTGTCTACAAATTTGTTTCCATGAACACTATGCAAGACACTTTCCACAGCAGGATATGTTCTCCGAGGGTAAGGTATCCGCTAAAAAGTTCGACCCTATACCTGTAAGTAACGATCTGCGATGGATCGAATCTCTATGTTACTATTTATACCGTAAATTACGGTGTCTATTGCCAATACTGTACTGGGCATAGAATCTCGGAATTCCTGGTTAGACTCTCGGTATCACAAGATATGTGAATGTATTCATTTATGCCATCGGCTCTCAAGGAATATGGTGACGTTCTCGAACGGTTTGACACCCGACCTCTTCATTCATGCACAAAGTTGAGTTTTCCTTCACTGAATCGTATATTAATGTGTTTCTCGAAACACGAAGTTGTACTCTCGATACGGCGGGCTAGCATCCTGGAAGGTACGGCCTTCAGTATAAACTTAGGCACTATAATAATATGTAAAGTTGTACAACTGTCTGATGTTCCACATTAATATTCATACCGTAAATAATGCTGTCAATTGGCAAAACGGTTCAGCGGATTTACAGCCGTATTACCTGATTTGACTCACGGAATCACAGGATAGGTGACGCTGTTGAATTAGCTGTCCCACTACCAAAGTTGGTGGGTACGGTCTCGAACGATTTGACACTCAATCCTCTAATTCATATATGGAAATAAGGTGTGCTTCTGCTTTAATGTCGACCAATTTGTTTCCGTGAGCTATAAGCACGACACTAGCTACTGCGGAATATGTCCCTGGAAGGTTGTGCATTCGATGAAAAGAATCACCCTATACTAATTCGTATTGTTCTCCGACGGATTGACCTTCCACTTCAGTATTCATACCGTGAATTAAGGTGTGTATTGCCAATACTGTACATCAGATTGACTCCCGGCATACGTAGTTTGAATCATGGAATCTCAGGATCGGTGCATACTGACTTATCTGTTCGACCCTCAAACAAGGCGGTAACGTTCTCTATCGGTTGGTCACTGGATCTTCTAATTCATAAATGAAATTAAGATGACCGTCACTAATATGAATACTAATTTGCTTCTCTGAACAGGCAGTAATACTCTAGATACAGCGGGTTAGCTTCTCGGACGGTATGGCCATCGCTAAAAATGTAGACTGTATAGCAGTAGGTAATATTCTACAATGGTTTAGCGCTCACATTAATATCTATATCGTGATACAGGGTATCTAATTCCAATAGTGTACTGCTGGATATGTTGCGGAATACCTGGTTTGACTCTCGGAATCGAACGGCTTGACCCTCAATCGTCTAATTCGTGCATGAAATTAAGGTTCTCAACAATTAAATGTATACCAGTTCGTACTTGTGAATACGGTGTTATACTCCCTATACAGCGTGTTAATTTTCGGAGGGAGAGGCATTGTGTATCAAGTTTGACCGTTCAGCTATATGTATTTCTCTTGAACGGCTTGACAGCCTGCTTTAATATTAAAACCGTGAATTAAGGTGTCTAATACCCCTGCAATTGAGCCGATTTACATTCGGAATACCTGGTTTGCCCCTCCGAATTGCAGGGTAGGTGAAGCTATTGACATAGCCGTTCGTCTCTCACGGAAGGTGGGAACGTTCTCGAATGCATTGACTCTCGATATTGTAATTCATACATGAATTTAAGGTGCCGTCACTAAATTGTATACGAATGTGTTTCTCTAAACACGTGGCAATGCTCTTGATACAGTGGGTTTGCTTCACGGATGGTATGGTGTTCTGTAAATTAAAGTTCTAAAACTTATAGCAATTGGCATCCATCTCAAACAGTTTGACGCTCAATATTTAATATTCAACCCGTGAATGAATGTGACTATTGCCAAAACACTTCAGTAGACTTACTCCCAGAATACCTGCCTTTGCTCATGGAACCGTAGGATAGGTGAACTTTTACTTAGCCATTCATCTCTCACTGACGGTGTTAACGTTCTCGAACGGTGTGACTAACGATCATCCAATTCATACATGAAATTATGGTGCTCGTCACCAAAAAGTTCGTACCGTTGAAAACGGTGTTATACTCCCGATACAGCGGGTTAGTTTTTCGGAGGGTAAGGCATTCTGTAAGTAGTTTGACCACTATTGGTAATGTTCTACAACGGCTTGACGACTTCCTTTAATATTCATACCGTGTATTAAGATGTCTATTGCAAAACTGACCAGCGGATATGCTCCCGGAATAACTGGTTCGCCTTTCGGTGTCACAGGACAGTTGACGGTATTGACGCAGCGGTGCGACCCTCAAAGAAGGTAGTTACGTGCAGGAGTGGTTTGAATTTCGATTCAGCTTCTCATACAAGAAAGCAAGATGTCCCTCTGCTAAAATATCTGCTAATATGTTTCTGTGAACACTAAGCAAGACACTACCTACAGGGTGTTAGGTTCTCGGAGGGTAAGGTATCCGGTAAAAATTGTAACTTCATACTAATAAGTAACGTTCTTCAACGGTCTGACTCTGTATTTTAATATTTACTCCGTGAATTAGCGTGTTTAATGCCTATGCTGTACAGGGGATTTATTCCCTGAATGCCTGGCTTGACTCTCGGAATCGCAGAATACGTGAAACTGTTGACTATGCCGTCCGTCTCTCACACAAGGTGACGAGGACTTCGAACCGCGTGACCTGCGATCTTCTAATTCATACATGAAATTAAGACGCCCGTCACAGATATGTCGGCCAATTTGTTTTTCCGAACAGGAGGATATACTCCCGAAACGGCGGGTTAGCTTCTTCGAAGGTAAGGCTATCTGTAAAGTGCATAACCTTAACCAATTGGCAACATACTTAAACATTTTCACACCCTACTTTAACATTCAAACCTTGAATTACGGTGTTAATTGCCAATACCCTTCAGCGGACATACTCTCGGATTTCCCGGGTTGCCTCTAGTTATCACGCGAATGGTGAAGCTATTGACATAGACTTTCGTCTCTCACAGAAGGAGACAAGGTTCTCGAACAGCTTGAACTGCGATCTTCTAATTCATACATGGAATTAAGACGTCCCCCACTGAAATGAAGACTAACTTCTTTCTCTGAACACGAAGTTATACTCTCGAAACGGCATTTTTGCTGCACCCATGGCAAGCCCAACGATAAAGTGTTTCATTTTATACCTATTGGTAACGTGCTCAAACTGTTCGACGCTCTACTGCAATATTCAAACCGAGAACTAAGGTGTTTATTAACGAAACTCTTCAGCGGTTTTACTCCAGGAACACCAGGTATGTCTCTCGGAATCACAGGATAGGTGAAGCTATTGACTTAGTCGTTCGATTCTCATAGGAGGTGGTAACGATCGAGAACGAACTGACGCTCGATTTTTCTATTCATGAATGAAAATAATGTGTGCGTCTGCTATACTGTCTATAAGTTCGTTTCCGTGAGTACTAATCATGACATTCGCTACAGAGTGTTAGGATCTTGGAAGGCAAGGCATCCTGTATAAAGTTTGACTACATATCATTTGGTAATGCACTAAAACGGATTGACTCACTACTTTAATATTCATACCGTGAATTAAGGTGTCTATTGTAAATACTGTTAAGCGGATTTACCCCTGGAATGCCAGGGTTATCACTTGGAATCACAAGTATAGGTGCAGCTATTGGCTTAGCCGTTCGTCTCTCACAGGAGGTGGTATCGGTCTCGAAAGCATTGACTCTGGATCTTCCTATTCTTACATGCAATTATGTTGACCGTCTTCTAAAATACCTACTAATCTCTTTCCTTCAACACTAAGGATGACAGTCGCTAGTTCGGTGTTGGTTCTTGGAACATAAGTGATTCGATAAAATGTTTGACCATGTTCCAGTAGGTACCGTTCTACGATGGTTCAAATTTCTATATTACTATTTATACTGTAAATTATGGTGGTCTATTGCCAATACTGTACAACGGTTTACTCCCGTAATACCAGGTTCGGCCCTCGGAACCACAGTATAGGTGATGCTCCTGACCTAGTCGTTCGACTCTGAAAGATGGTGGTAACGATCCCGAACAATTTGACCATCGATATTCTAATTCATACATGAATTTAAGGTACCGTAACTGAAATGTATACTAATTTGTTACTATGAACACAATGTTATACTCACTGTGCAGCACGTTATTACTACGGAGGGTAAGGTCTTCAGTGAGACATTTGACTTTATATCAATATCTAGCGTTCTCATACGGATTGGCGCTCTACTTCAATATTCAAACCCAGACTTGAATTGTCTATTGCCAACACTGCATAGGGCATTTACTCCCGGAATGACAAGCTTGACTCCAGGCATCATTGGATAGGTGAAGCTGCTGACTTAGCCATTCCAATCTCAAAGAGGGTGGTAACGTTCTCGAACTGTCTGACAGTATATCATCTAATTGATACATGATATTACTGTGCCGGCACTAAAATGTGTACAAACTTACTTGTCTGAACAGAAAGTTATACCCTCGATACAGCGGTTTGGATTCACCGCAGGTAAGGCTTACGGTAAAAGTATGATTCGATTCTAGTTGGTGACGTTCTCAAATGGTTTGGCCCTCTGGATTCATATTCAAGAGTGATATAAGGTGTCAAATGTCAACACTGTTCAATGGATTTTCTCCCGGAATACGTTATTTGACTTTCGGAATCACATGACAGCTGTAGCTATTGCCTTATGTGTTCGACCCCCAAATAAGGAGGTAACGTTCTCGAACGGTTCGTTCCTCGATCTTCAAATTCATAGATGAAATCAAGGTGGCTGTCACTAAAGCGTATTCTAATTTGCTTCCGTGAGAACGAGGTTATACTCTTGCTACAGCGCGCAAGACCCTCGAAAGTTAGTCCTTCAGTTCAAAGGAAGTCTTCACACCAATGTGTAACGTTCCACAACGGTTGGACACTGTACATTAGAATTCATACCGTGAATTATGGTGTCTATCGCCAATACTGTACTGCGGATTGACTCCAAGAATACCAGATATGACTAACGGAATCACAGGATAGGTGAAGCTATTGAGTTAGACGTTCCTGTCCCAAAGAAGGTGGAAACGGTCTCGACCGATTTGACACTCGATATTCTAATTCGGATATAAATTATGGTGCGCTTCAGCAATAATGTCTACTAATTTGTTTCCGCAAGCACTTGACATGACACTCGCTACTGCTGGATATTTTCTACGAAGGATATGTGTTCGGTACAAAGAAGGACTATATACCAATTAGTAGTGTTCTCCAACGCTGTGACTCCATCTTTAACATTCATAACATTTATTATGGGGTCCATTGCCAACGCTGAACAGCGGATTCACTACCCGAATAACTCGTTTAACTTTCGGTATGACAGAATTGGTGAAGCCATAGACATAACCGTCAAACTCTCAAACAGGGTTGTAACAATTTCTGACGGATTGACTATCGATTTTGATATTTACGCATGAAAATGTGGTGTCCGTCTGCTAAAGTATCTACCAATCTGTTTCCGTGAACATCAAGAAGGACACTCGTTACAGCGGATTAGGCTGCTTGGAAGTTAAGGCCCTCGGTAAAAAGATTGAATCTATGAGAATAGGTAATGCTCTACAAGCGTCTGACGCTGTAATTTAATATTCGAGCAGTGCATTCTGATGCCCAATACCAATAGTTTTCAGGGGATTTACAACCGAAATACCTGGTTTGACATCTGCGAATCACAGGATGCATGAAGCTATTGAATCAAACCTTCTGATCTCAAAGAATGATGTAACATTCTCGAACGGTTTGAAGCTCGAGCTTCTAATTCATAATTGATATTAAGGTGCCGGACACTAAAACGTACAATAATTGGTCCTTCTGAGCACGGTGTTATACTCTCGAGACAGCTGGATAGTTTTTCGGAGGGAAAGGCATTCCGTAAGAAGTTCGTCCCTACACCAATAGGCAATGATTTACAACGGTTTAACGCCTTATTTTAATATTCACCGTGACATCAGGTGCATATTATCACTACTATTTAGCGGATTTACTCCCAGAATACCTGGTACGACTCTTGGAATCGCTGGATGGGTGAAGCTATTGTCGTAGCCTTTCGTCTCACACTGAAGGTGGCAACGTTCTCGAGTGGTTTGACCGTCGATCTTCTAATTCATGCATCAACTAAAGGTGCTCGTAACTAATTTGTATACTAATCTTCTTCACAAAACACGTAGGTATACTCTCGATTCGGCTGGTTAGTTTCTCGGACGGTAAGGCATTCTGTGACACGTTCGACTTTATAGGAGCTAGTAACGATATTTCACGGTGTGTCGCTCTATTTTATATTCACTCCGCACATTCGGTATTTATTGGAGATACTGTACAGCGCATTTAGTCCTCGAATATCTCGTTTGAATCTCCGAATCACTGGACAGGTGAAGCTATTGACTTAGCCGTTCTTCACTCACAGTAGGTAGCAACGTTCTCGGGCGGCTTGACATTCGATCTTCTAATTCATACATGAAGTTAACGAGCCCGTCACTGAAAATGACATCTAATTTGATTCTCTGAAAATGAATTTATGCACAGCATACCGCTGGCTATATTCTCGGAATGTAAGGTATCCGTTAAAGACTATGTCGTTATAGCATTTGGTAGCAATCTCACACGATTTGACTCTCTACTTAATATTCATACTGAGAATTAAGGGTGCCTATTGCCAATGCTGTTCACTAGATTTACTGCTGAAATACCAGGCTTGACTCCAGGAATCACAACTTTGAGTGAAACTATTGACTCAGCCGTTCGACTCTCAAAGAAGGTGGTAACGTTCTGGAAGGATATTGCCGATGTTCACCTTAATTCAGGGCTTGAATAGTAGAGTAGAACGGCAACCCGTTTGAGAACGTTACATACTGCTATAAAGTCAAACGTTTTACCGGAGACCTTACCCTTCGAAATACTAACCCGCTGTGTTGAGAGTATAACTTCGTGTTCCGAGAAAGAAATTAGTATTTATTTCAGTGTCGGGAACAGTAACTTCGTGTATGAATTAGAAGATCGATAGTAAAAACCGTTCGAGAACGTTACAACCCTCTTTATGTGTCCAATGGAGAAGCCAGTACCTTCACCTATCATTGAATACGACAGTCAAACCAGTTAAATCGGGAGTAAATCCGCTGAACGGTATGGAAATGGACACCTTACTCCTCGGTGTAAATATTAAAGTAAAGCGCCAAACCGTTTGAGAACGATACCAATGCAATAAAGTCAAGCACATTACCGAAGACCAGACCTTCCGAAAACTAACCTGCTCTACCGAAAGTATAACATCGTGGTCACAGAAAGAAATTGGCATTTATTTCAGTGACCGGCACGCTAACTTCACATATGTATCAGAAGATCGATCAACAAACCGTTCGAGAGCGTTATCAGCCTCTATGAGAGACGAAATTCTAAGTCAGTAGTGACTCCGAGAGCCAAATCTGGAATTACAGACGTAAATCCGCTGAAGAGTATTGGCTTTTGTCACCGTAATTCACGTTTTGAATATTAAAGTAGAATGTCAAACCGTTGAAGAAGGACACATATTCGTACAGAGTCAACTTTTATACCGAAGACCATATATTCCGAGCAGTCTATCCACTGTAGGGAGTGTTTTGCTCAGTGGACGCGGAATTGAATTGGTAGAAATTTTACCAGACGGACAGCTCATTTTCGTGTATGAATAGAAAATCGAGAATCTAGCCGTTCGGGATCGGTACCACCATCTTTGCCAATCGCACAGCTATGCCATATCATATCCTATCCTGTGATTCCGAAATTCAGACCAGATATTCCGGGAGTAAATGCGCTGTACAGTATTGGCAATGGACACCTCAAATCACGGAGAGAATATTGAAGCAGACTGTCAAGCTGTTGTAGAACAATAACTATTCATGTATGGTTAAGTGTCCTACAGAATGCATTACGCGCCCAAAATCGGACCCACTGTATCGAGAGCATTACAGCGCGTTCAGAGGCACGAATCAGTTTACAATTTAGTGACAAGCACAATAATGTAATGCGTGAATTAGAAGATAGATGGTCAAACCGCTCGAGAATGTTGCTACCTTCTGCGAGAGACGAATGGTTAAGTCAATAGCTTCACCCATCCTGAGATTCCGAGAGACAAACCAGGTATTCCGGGAGTAAATCGGCTGGACACTATTGGCAAAAGACACCTTAATTAACGGTTTGAATATTAAACCAGACCGTCAGACCGTTGTAGAACGTTTCCTATTAGTTTTGCGTGTAACATTTTACCGATGGTCCAACATTCGGAGAAGTTAACCTGCCGTGCCGAGAGTATAACTTCGCGTTCAGAGAAACAAATCAGTTTTCATTTCAGTCACATATACCGTATCTTCATGAATGAAGTAGATGATCGAGTGTCAAACCTTTGGCGAATGTTACCACCGTCTGTCAGACGCGAACGGCTAAATTAATCGCTTCGCCTGTCCAGTGACTCCGAAAGTCAAACCGGGTATTCCAGGAGTAAATATCCAGAACTGTATTGACAATAGACAGACCAATTCACGGTATGAGTATTATAGTACAGTGTCAAACCGCTGTACAACGTTGCTTATTGGTAGAGAGTCAAATTTTTTAACGATGGCCATATCTTCCGGGAACCTAACTCTCTGTATCGAGAGTACACGTTTAGATCAGAATAGGTAGCTACTATACATTTTAGCGAGGGCACCTAATTTCATGTATGAATTATAAGATCCAAGGTCACATCTTTCGAGACCGTTACCACTCCCTTTGAAATTGGAAGTACTACGTCAATAGCTTTATGTATCCTCTAATTCCGTGCTTCAGATGAGGAATTCCGGGAGTAAGTCCGCAGAACAGTATTGGCAATAGACACCATATTTCACGGTATGAATACTATAATAGAGAGTTAAAACGTCGGCGATCATTACCTTTTTCGTATTAAGTCATTCATTTTACCGAATACCTTACCTTCCAAGATCCTAATCCGCTGTGTCGTCTACCTTGATTATTATCCACGGAATCAAATTAGTCGACATACTAGTAGACAGACCCCACATTCTAATGAATAAATATCAAATCAATCCGTTGGAGAACGTTTCCACCTTCTTTGAGAGTCGAATGATTAAATCAATCGCTCACCTATCCCGTGGTTCCGAAGGTCAAACTAGGTATTCTGGGCGTAAATCAGCTTTACAGTATCGGCATTAGAGACCCTACTTCCCGGTGTTAATGTTAAAATACTGTGTCAAACAGATGTGCAATGTTACCTATTGATATAGAGGTCCAATCTTTCACCGAATGCCGTACCTTCCGAGAAGTTACCACGCTGTGCGAGAGTACAACTTCGGGCCAGAGAAGCAACATAGTATAAATTTTGTGACGGGCAACATAATTTCATGTAAGAATCAAAGATCGCAAGGCAAAACTATTCCAGAAGGTTGCCACCACCCTTGAGAGTCGCACAGCTAAGTCAATAGCTTCACCCATTCTGTGATTCCGTGAGTCATTCCAGGTATAGCGGGAGTAAATCCGCCGAGCAGTATTGGCAATAGACACCGTAATTTTGGGTGTGAATATCATAATACTGAGTCAAACCGTTGACCAACATTACGTATTGGTATAGAATCACACTTTTTTCCGAAGGCCTTACCTTCCGAGAAGGTAACACGCCCGATAGAGAGTATAACTTCGTGTTCAGAGGAGCCATGTAGTATCCATTTCAGCGACTGGCACCTTATTGTCCTGCATGAATTAGAAAGTCTAGTGTCAAACAGATCGGAACATGACAACCTTCGTTGAGAGTCGAACGGCTAAATCAATAGCTGCACACGCCCTAGGATTCAGAGACTCAAACTAGGTACTCCGGGCGTAACTACGCTGAAGAATAATGGCCATAGGCACTTTAATGCACAGTATGAATATTAAATCAGACCGTTACATATTGGTATAGAGACAAACTCTTACCTATATACACATTCGGAGAAGCTAACCTGCCGCATCGAGAGTATAACGTCTCGATCAGAGAACGAAATTAGTATTCATTTCAGTGATTGGCACCTTGACATCATGTATCAATTAGAAGATTGAGCGCTAATACGTTCGAGAACGTTACCGCCCACTATGAGAATCGAAGGGATAAGTCAATAGCTCCACCTATCCTATGATTCCGAGAGTCTGACAAGATAATCTGAGAGTAAATGTGCATCAGATTATTGGCAATAGATACCTATGTTCGTGGAATGAATATTATAATACAGTGTCACCCCGAGTGAGAATGTAACTAATAGCTATAATGTCATACGACTTACAGAGTGCCTCACCAACCGAGGAGCTATCCCGCCGTATCGAGAGTATTGCTACATCGTTAGGGAAGCACATTAGTATTCATTTTGGTGACGAGCACCATTATTTCAAGCATGAATTGAAAGATCATTGGTGAATACAGTTCGAGAACATTACCTCATTCTGTGAGATACGAACAGCTATGTCAGTATCATGACCTACTCAGTGATTCGTAGAGTCAAACCAGGTATTCTGGAGTAAATCCGCTGAACATTTCCTAAAATGTACAGCTTAATTCACGGTTTGAATAACAAAGTAGAACGACAAGCTGATTGAGAGCATTGCCACTTCGTATAATGTCATTCGGTTTACGAATGCATTACCGTCCGTGAAGCTAACCCGCGGTATCGAGTGTATAACCTCGTGTTCAGAGGAGGAAATTAATATTCATTTCAGTCACGTGCACGTTAGCTTCATGCATGTAGTAGAATATCGATAGTCATACCGTTGGAGAACGTTGACATATTCTGTGAGGGACAAACTGCGAAGTCGATTGCTTCACATATCCTCTGATTCCGGAAGATTGAATTCACGGATTCAATCTTAACACGATGACGTATGCGCGGATACTCGGTGTCTGTTACGTGCGACGGCGCTGCAATTAGTGGTCCGCTCCTTGCGGCGGCGCGGCATTAAACTATACCGTTCAAAGCTTGCGCCCTTATTCCCACTAGTACGTTAGGAGGAAACAAACTTCCACCTTGACTCTTCGACGTTTCGAAGATTTATTTGCACTCTTGGACGTTTCGAAGACTTCTTTTTATGAAGTTTTATATTTTCACCACGATTTCCTTTATGTGTTTTGAGAACCCGTGGAGATGGCCAAACAGGGGAAATCGTCCCATATTGGAGTTTTGGGACCAAGGGCGTTGTCTAGATCTTCGTATTGTGCATCTTGATGGAGGAAAAGTGCTCTCTCGCGAGGGGGTGGTGGAGAAAGCCCGCTCCTACAAGGTGAAGTGCCTATACTTCAGGCACGTAATAAAAATAAATACATGTCACCCAAGCACGGTGACCGGAGCCCAATCCGCTTGTGAGGCTACTCGATATTTGTGCCCCGCGCTTGGGAACTTCCTCGATGGTAGAGCACATGCCCCCCCCCCCTGGCCTATAGTCAGCCAAGTTCTCCGTGCCAGAGCCCAATTTCGGTAAAGTAGGTTTTAACTTCTCGTGTTTCGGACCACGAGAAGCATAGAACAGAAGTAATAGGACCTTTCAAACGCAACAATTTTCTAGAAATAATGCGCTCGATTGTCGTACACGACGCAAATAGTTCTAGGACGTAGTGTAAGTTTTATGCGCAAATTATGTTGAGTGCGAGCGGCAATTTCGTCGAATCCCCGACTAACGATTTCCAGGCGCCCTGGCAACTTGTAACATGCAAAGGGTCTCTGGGGCTCCGAACTAGAGTTTTGTTTCCAGGATCGCCATAGAAAGATATATAGCAGGGCTTAATGGTCGAGGACCATTGTGCGATTTTCCAGAAATATTTCCGGTCCCTTGGCCGATGGCAGGCCTAGGGGTGAGCTTGAGTCATGCGAACTTTGACCAGCCTCTGGGCCTTCGGCGGCCCAATTAGATGTTTAGGACCGCCCACACGTTATGAGGGAAATCAGTGATTTCTGAGGGAACGAATGCTACCTAGCTGACACTTATTATATAATGTGTGATCTAGTAAGTGGGGTTGATCATTGAGAGTTTAGACAGTGACACGAGATTTACAGAGAGTTAAGAGTTGACGGCATGTGACGAAGACTTTAGTTAGTGTGCGTTGTGAGTATTGTGGGTTGTGCGAAGTTTTCATTAGGCGCGAGGTCAGTACAGTTCTGAAAGGTTCCCGAGTACACATTCGTTCCAGTAATTGTAAAGGTAGCATAAAGTTACCTTCCTTCTAAAAAGTTGGTTAACATTTTTCATTTTTAATTTTTTCCCATCCAAATATTAGATACAATGGATATGGAACTCAGTAAGTCGTCTTATGAATCTGTATCTGGATCATGCGTAAGGGACGTCGAAATAGAATAATTCTATTCATCATCATCGGTCATGGCAACCGACAGAAGTGCCACGGAGGAAGAAGTTTCGGAGTCTGATGTAGGGGTTCAAGATGATGCATGATGCAGATTGGCGGAAAATTGCCGAAAAATTTGCATCAGAGGAGGAGTATTCAGAAGAAGAATAGCTACTTCTCAAGGAGATGGACTGCGACGATCCAGTTGCATTATATAAATTATTCTTCACGGACGAGATATTGGAGATCATCGTAGAAGAGACGAATAGGTACGCTCTTCAGTGTGTAGTGAATGCAGCATATAGCAGGAGACAACATCAACAAGCATGGAACCCCATTACAAAGTGTGAAACATAAACCTTTATTGGTATCTTGCTTGTTATGGGTGTAGGTAGAGCAGGTACCCTAAATTCGACTATATTGGACTAAAACGGCGATGTATGCGAATACGCGGATAATGAAAGAAAGAAACGCGATCCATTCCTGGCTATATTAAAGTACTTGCACTTTTCTGATAATGCTACGGCTAGAACAAAGGATCGGTTACACAAAATCCGAAATGTAGTTTGATAAAATTCTTCGTGAATTCCAAGATGCAGTAAATCGAGGTAAAAATATGGTAATGGACGATAGCATGGTTCCGAGGAAAGGACGACTTAGCTTTCGTCATTGTATACCCGCTGAACGGCAAAAATACGGAATAAAACTGTACCAACTCTGCCTTCCTGACGGATATACATATAATGTGCATATTTATTCCGGAAAAAATGAAACAAGAAATCTAAAAACACATTCTCATGATGTAGTCACGACATTGATACGAGATCTATTATTCAAGGACCGGGTTTTATTTACCGACAGATTTTATACATGTATTCTTTATCCGAAGATCTTCTCACGAAAAAAATAATACATTTGCGGTAGAGTCAAACGAATAGAAAGATACTACCGCCACAGGCAAAGCAGAACCAGAATCGGAGCGACATTATATCTGTCGAAAATCGGATCGGCGTGAAATTTTTAAAGTGGACCGACAAAAGACCGTTTTTTCTAACATAGAGCGAAGAAGGTAGTTGATATGTCAGATCAAATGTGTTCCTATTATAAATGTTTACGGAAAACGGTAAAATGGTATAGAAAGTTGTTATGGAGCTTATATACGGGAGCTCTTTAGTAAATGCATGGTACTTCAACAAAAAGTGGGGAACCAAGCGTTACAAAATCTTAAAACTTAGAGAGAAAATTATTGATTATCTATTGGAGAGTGTTGAGAATCCACCAAGTGAATGGCTAATAGGAAGAATAATGAAACACATTTTTTAAGTATACACCAAGGACCCGCGAGGAAGATAAGGAAAAGATGTAAAGAGTGCTACAAACGCTTAACAAACTTAAAAGGCACACAGTCCGCCGCAAATAAAGTAAAAGTAGTAATGACCAACTGTAGATGTTATGCGGATAACCCGGCACTTTGTTTAAAACGTTTAGAAAATTGCATCGGTAACATAAGTCGTTATATTTTGATATATTTAATGTATTAATTAAGTTAAAAGTTATGTATTTTGTGTTAAATGTTTGATTATAAGTAAGAAATCTAAATGTATAATGATAAATCTATAAAATAACATTCTGTACTACGTATTTTTTGATTAACCAACGTGGCCCATCCGTGATGCATGCCGTCCGACGGAACAATCTAGCATGGGTAACCGGTGGTTCATGCCGCCGCTGGGAACAGACATCCATGCGCCACCGGCGAGACAGACCGGCGTCAACGTGCTAAAGTAGAGCCCCAAACTGTATGCGGGAGTTACCAATTGGTATAAAGTCACACGTTTTACTGACGACCTTACCCTCCGAATATATAACCCGCTGTATCGGCAGTATAATTTCGTGCTCAAAGAAAAGAAATTAATTATTCATTTCAATGACGAGCACCTTAACGTCATGCATAAATTAGATGATCAGGTGTCAAACCGTTCGAGAACGTTGCCATCTTCGGTGGGAGTTGAACGTCTATATCAATATCTTCACCTATCCAGTAATTCCGAAAGTCAAAGCAGAATTCCATGATTAAATACGCTGTACTCTATTGCATAGTACACCCTATTTCATGGTATAAATATTAACCCTTTGCGGACGACAACATCTTCGGGGCTTTTGCGAATTTCATAATACAATAAAATGATCTTACATATAAATTCTATCTCATGAAAACATTATATTGGATTATTTATCTATATCTACACCTTTAAAATTATATCCTTACAAGAACCATTGGTTTCACTTCGTGAAATACTTTATTAAACATTCCCCAAGGTACATTCTCATCTTCTATCGCTTTGGTCAGTTTCCATCGCATTAATTTCATTATGAATACGTCGGATTTCGGCATGAAACCATATCAAAACAATACTCGTCCACACTGTAGCTCAGCTCATTTGTGAAATCCATTTTTGTAGAAGGTCTGTTGTCACACTTGTCACACTTTGTCACACATTAGTTGTAATGTCGGAACCATTGTCATGAGCTACATTCTGAGAAGAATCTTTCATTACCTTATTTCTGTTATGATGGGTAATTTCACGCATCGTATAAAAGACTATCAACAGCTAAAGAACCTTTCCAAGAACCAATAGTGCGATCCTATCGGTTGGAGATAACGAAATCAAACAACGCATGTCGCCTCTCACTCGCCACTCGTCCGCAAAAGGTTAAAGTCCAAGGGCAAACCACTGTAGGGCGATACGCACTGATATAGAGCCAAACTTTATTGGGAAAGCCTTACCATCCGAGAAGCTAACCCGCTGTACCGATATTATATCTACGTATTCAGAGGAGAAAATTAGAATGCATGTTTAGTGACTGGCACGTTAATATCATGTCTGAATTAGAAAATCTGCGGTCAAACCGCTCGAGAACGTTATCGCCTTCCTTCAGAATAGAAAGACTAAGTAATAACATCGACCTATCCTGTGATTGCAAGGACCAAAGCAGGTGTTCCGGGAGTAAATCCTCTGATCATTACTGGCAATAGATTCCTTAATTCACGGTTTGAGTATTTCAGTGGAGCGCCAAACCATTTGAAGCGGTTAACAATTTGAATCGAGCAAAACCTTTTACCGAAAGCTTTACCTGCGGTCAATCTAATCCGCTGTATCGAGAGTATAACATCGTGTAGAGTCGAACATACCTCTCTAAATTTTAGTGACACTTTAATTTCAAGAATGAATTCGAAGATCGACTGTGAAACCGTTCGAGAACGTTACAGCCTTCTTTGAGCGTCGCACAGACAAGTCAAAAGCTTCATCTTTCCAGTGAATTCGAGGGATGTACCATGTATTCCGGGAGAATATCGGCTGAAGAGTATTGGCAATGGAGAACCTAAGTTCGAGGTATGAAAATTAAAATATGGCGGCAAATCATAGGAGATCTATACCAATTCGTATGACGACAAACATGTTACCGCACACCCTACTTTCCGCGAACCAAACCCGGTGTATCGAAGGTATATTTACGTGTTCATAGAAGAAAATTTGTACTCATTTCAGCGACGGGCATCTCTATCTTATGGATGAATAAGGAGATCGCGAGGTCAATCAGTTCGAGAACGTTATCGCCTTTTTTGAGAGTCGCATAGCTAAGTCATTACCTTCGCCGATCCTGTTATTCTGACAGTCAAACCATGTATTACGGGCATAAATTCACTGTACACTTTTGGCAATATACACCTCAAATCACGGTTTGAATATTAATGCAGTCCGTCAAGCCGTTGCATAACATTATCTATTATTGTAGGTTTAAACTTCTTACAGAATGCCTTACCCTCCGAAAGACATATCACTTTTATCGGGAGTATAACACCATGTTCATAGGTAGGAACTAGTATACCATTTTAGTAACGGGCACCTCAATTTCATGCATGAATTAATAGATCCTGTGTGGATCCGCTCGAGAACTTTGCCATCTTCTGTGAGAGCCGAATGGCTAAATCAATCACTTCACACATCCTGCGATTGAAACCAGGTACTCCAGCAGTAAATCGGTTGAGCAGTAAAGGTAATGAACACCTTTATTAACGGTTTGAATATTAAAGTAGTGCGTCAAACCGTTTGTGAACGATACCATACTGTATGAGAGTCGTATGGATAAGTCAATATCTTCACCTATCCAGTGACTCGGAACGTCAAACAAGGTATTCCTGGAGTAAATCCGCTGAACAGTATTGCCAATAGACATTTTAGTTTACGGTTTCAATGGAAGAGTAAAGCGTCAAACCGTTTGAGAGCACTGCCAATTGGTAGCAAGTTAAACACTTTACCTATGTCCTTAACGTCCAAGAATCAAACCCGCCGTATCGTGAGTATTGCTACGAGTTTAGGGAAACATATTATTATACTAATTAGTGACGAGCACCTTAACTTCATGAATGTATTAAAAGATTGAGAATCAGTTCGCTCTGGAACGTTACCACCTTCTGTGAGAGACGAGGGGCTAAGTCAATGGCATCACCTATCCTGCGATTCGGAGAGGCAAATCAGGTATTCCGGAAGTAAATCCGCTGAGCAATATGGGCAATATATACCTTAATTCGCGTTATGAACATTAAAGTAGAGAGTCAATGTGTCGGAGATCATTATCAATTTGTATAACGACAATCGTTCTACCGGAGACAATACCGTGAGAGAACTTAACTCGCTGTAGCCACTGTCAGTTATCATTAACGGAAACAAATTAGTAGGCATTATTGCAGAAGCACAACTTATTTTCATGTATGAGCAGAACTATCGAGAGCCAAACCGAACGAGGACGATCCCCTTTTCTTTGATAGACGAACGGATAAGTTAGTAGCTTGATCTATCCAGTCATTTCGATAGTGAAACCAGGTATTCCGAGAGTAAATCCCCTGAGCAGAATTGGCAATTTCCATCTACTACACGTTTTGAATATTAATGCAGACCGTCAATCCGGTGTAGATCGTTACCAATTGCTATAAAGTCATACGACTTACAGAAGATCTTATATCCGAGAAGCTAACCCGCCGTATCGGCGGTTTAACTTCGCAATTAGAGAAACACATCAGCATTCGTTTTAGCCACCGCATCTTGAATTCACGTATGAATTAGAATATCGATCGGCAAACCGATCGAGAGCGTTGACACCTTCTGTGAGAGATGAACAGCTAAGTGAGCAGCTTCACCTATCCTCAGATACCCGGATTCAAAGCAGGTTTCCGGGAGTAAATCGGCTGAACAGTATTGGCAATAAACACCATAATTCACTGTTTGAATCTTACTGATGAGGGTCAAATCAATTGATAACGTTACCAATTGCTGTAAAGTCAAACGTTTGACCGAAGACCTTACCCTCCGGACATCTAACCCGCTGTATCGAGAGTATAACATGGAGTTCAGAGGGACGAATTAGTATACATTTTAGTGACGCGCACCGCAATTTCCTGCATGAATTAGAAGTTCGACTGTCAAACTTTTAGAGAACGATACCATCTTCTTTAAAAGTCGAAAAGCTAAGTCAACAACTCCACCTATCCTGTTGTTCCGATAGTAAAACCAGGTATTCGAGGGTAAGACCGCGGAACAAATTTGGCAATAGACACCTTAGTTCACGGTTTGAATATTAAAAATAGAGCGTCAAACCGTTTGAGAACGCTAACAATTGCTATAAAGTCAAAGGCATTACAGAAGATCATACCACCCGGAAAAATTAACTCGGAGTATGGATGCAATAACTTCGTCGTCAGAGAAAGAAATTGGTCTTCATTTCAGTGAAGGGCACCATAACTTCATGTATGAATTTGAAGATCGAGGGTCACAACGCTCCGGAACATTACTAACTTCTGTGAGAGACGAATGGCTAAGTCAATAGCTTCACACATTCTGTTATTCCGATAATCAGGCCAAATATTCCGCGAGTTAATCCGGTGCACACTATAGGCTGTAGACATCTTAATTCACGGTTTGTATATTAAAGTAAGCAGTCTAACCTTTGTAGAACGTTACCTGTTAGCATAACGTCAAAAGTTGAACAGAAGGCCTTACCCTCCGAGTACATAATCCGCTGTATCAGGAGAATAACTTCGTCATAAGAGATACAAATTGGTATACATTTTAGTAACCGGCATCTCAATTTCACGTATGAGCTAGAAGATCAAGAGTCAAAACGTTTGAGAACTTTACCAACTTCTTGAGAATTGAACGGCTGAGTTAATATCTTTACCTATCCTGCGATTCCGAGAGTCTATCTTGGTAGTGAACGAGTAAGTACGCTGAAGTGTACTGACAATGGGCACCTTAATTCGCGGATTAAATACTAAATTAGAGTGTGAAACCGTGAGAACGTTACCAAATCGTATATAGTCAAACGTTTTACCTAAGACCTTACCCTCCGTAAGCCTAATCCGCAGTATCCAGAGTATAAATTCGTGTTCAGCGAAACGAGATAGCAGATATCATAGCGACGGGCACCGTAATGTCACGTATGAATTAGAAGATCGAGGGTCAAACCGTCCCGAGAACGTTAGCAACCTCCTTGAGAGTCGAACGGATATGTCAATTGCTCCACCTACCGTGTGATTCTGAGAGTAAAAACACGTATACCTGGAGTAAATCCGCTGTACAATGTTAGCATTTGACACCGAAATTCACGGTTTGAATATTAGCGTATGTTGTCAAAGCGTTCCAGAGCGTTACCAATTTCTATAAAGGCAAACGGTTCATCGAAGGCTTTACCTTCCGCGAACATCACCCTCATCATCGACATTATGAGTTCGTGCTCGCAGGAAATAACTAGTATTCATTTCAGTGACGGGCCCCTTAAGTTCATCAATGAATCATAAGATCGATCGTCAAACCTCTCTAGAACGATACCGCCTTCCATGAGTGTCGTTCGGCTAAGACAATAGCTTCATCTACTCTGTGATTCCAATAGACAAACCAGGTATTCCGAGAATTAATAGGCTGAACAGTATTTGGCAAGAGACACATTGATTCAGGGTTTGTATTCCAAATAAGTTTGTCGACTCATCTGAAATTGTTACCAATTCGTATAAAGTCAAACCTCCTACCGAATACCTAACCCTCCGAAGGATTAACCCTCTGCATCCAAAGTGTAACTTCATGTTCACGGGAGGAAACCAATATTCCGTTTAGTGACGGGCACCTTAATTTCATGTATGTAATAGAAGATAGAGTATCAAACCGTTTGTGAACGTCACCAACTTCTTTGAGTGTCGATCAGCTAGGCTAATAACTTCACCTACCCTGTTATTCCGAGAGTCAAACCAGCCATTGCGGGAGTAATTCCACCGAATTGTATAGGCAATTGACCCCGTAACTCACGGTATGTAGATTGAAGACGAGATTCAATCAGTCGGAGATCATTGACAATTGGTATGGAGTCACTTCTTTTACGGAAAGCCTTACCTAGCGCGAAACGTACCCGCCGAATCGAGAGTGTAACTTCATCAATAGAGGCACATATTAGTATATGTTTTAGTGGCGGCACTTTAGATTTATGTATGAATTATAAGGTCGAGTGTCAAACCGTTCGAAAACGTTGCCACCTTCTGTGATGGTCGAACTACTAAGTCAATAGTTTCATGTCTCGTGCGATTCCGACAGTCAGACCAGGTATTCCGGGAGCGAATCCTCTGAACAGTATTGGCAAAAGACACCTTAGTTCCCAGGTTGAATATTAAAGTACAGCGTCAAATCGTTTGAGATCGTTACCAATTGGCATAAAGTTATGCGATTTATTGAAGACCTTACACTACGGAGGCCTAATCCGCTGCATCGAAATTATAATTTCGTGTTCTGAGAAACATATTTTAATACATCATAGTGTCGCGCACCTTAATTTCATGTATGATTTACAAGATCGAGTGTCACACAGTTCACGTACGTTACCATCTTCCTTGAGAGTCGAACTGTTAAGTCAATAGTTTCACCTATCCTGTGGTTCCGAGAGTCATGCCTGGAATTCCGGTAATAAGTCCGCTGAAAACTATTGGCAATAGACAACCCAATGCACGGTCTGAATATTAAGGCAGGCCGACATGCCGTTGTAGAACATTGCCAACTCGTTCTATACCAATAACTATCGTTCCGCAACGGTTTGACTCTGCACTGCAGTATATATACCGTGAAATTGGGTGTATCATGTCAATACTGTGCAGCGGACCTACTCCCGGAATACCTGGTTTGACTCTCGGGATCACAAGATAGGTGCAGCTGTTGACTTAGCTGTTCGACTCCCAAAGGAGGTGCTAACGTTCTCGAACTGTTTGTCCCCCAATCTTCTGATTGATAGGTGAAATTATGGTGCCCGTCTGTAACATTTATGCAATTTTGCTTCTGTTAGCACGAAGACGTACATCCGACACAGCAGGTTATCTTCACGGAACCTACGGCATTACGGGATGTTGTGCTATAAATGCAAATGCTATAAAGCGGATTTGCTCCAGGAGGACGTGGTTTGACTCTCGGAATCATAGGATGGGTGCAGCTATTGACATTGCCATTCGAATCTCGAAGATTGTGGTATCGTTCTAGACCTGCTTGACCCTCTATCTTCTAATTCATACATGAGGATAAAGTGCCCGTCACTGAAATGAATATAAACTTCTTTCTCTGATACGAAGTTATATTCTCGATTACGCGAGTGAAGTGCACGGAAGGTATCGCCTTCGCTAAAACGTTCGACTTCATGGCAATTGGTAACGATGTCATTCGGTGTGAGGCTCTATATTAATATTCAAGCAGAGGTCTCAGGTGTCTATTGCCAATACTGTTCAGCCAATTTACTCCCGAAGTACCTGCTTGTGCTCCAGGAATCACAGTATAGGTGAAGGTATTGGCTTATCCTTTCTATCCTCAAAGTGGGTGATAGCGTTCTCGCACAGTTTGATGCTAGATTATATAATTCATACATAAAATTATGGTGCCCGACATTAAAATGCATAATAAATTGATCCAATGAACACGATGTTATCTCACTCCCGATACAGCGGGATAGCTTCTCGAAGGAAAGTCCACGTGTAAAAAGTTTGACTCTATATGAATAAGTAACGTTCTACAACGGTTTGGATCTGTACCTTGGTATGTATACCGCGGAATAGGATGTAAATAGACTCTATTATACAGGGGATTTACTCCCGGAATACCAAGTTTAACTAATGAATCACAGGGTAGATGAAGCTATTGTCTCAGCCGTACGTCACTCGTAGCAGGCGGTAACGTTCCAGTGCAGTTTGACGATCGATCTTCGTCTTCATACATGAAGTTGAGGTACCCGTCACTGAAATGAATATTAATTTCTTTCCCTGAACACGAAGATATACACTCGATACAGCGGGTTATGTTCTATGATGTAATGTATTCGTAAAAGGGAAGGAGTCTATAACAATCATTAATGTTCTCCGACGGGTTGACACTCTACTACAATATTCATACCGCGAATTAAGGTGTTCATTGCCAATACTATCCAGCGGATTTGTCCCTGAATACCTGGTTTGAAGCTCAGAATCGCAGTATGGGTGAAGCTATTGACATAGCCGTTCGTGTCTCCGAGAACCTGGTAATTTTCTCGTACGTTTTTACACTTGATCTTCTTACTTACTATGAAATTCAGGTCTCCGTCACTAAAATGTTTACAAATGTGTTTCCCTAAATACGTAGTAATACTCTCGTTTCGGCGGGTTAGTTTCTCGGACGGTGGCGCTTTCGGTAAAGCGTTTGACTGTGCAGCAATTAGGTACGTTCTCACACGGTGTGACCTTCTACTTCAGTATTCATTCCGCAAATTTGATATCTATTGCCAATATTGCACAGCGCATTTGCTCCCGGAATACCTGCATTGACTCTAGAATACACAGGATCGGTGCAGCTATTGAATTAGGCGTCCGAACCTCAAGGCTGGAGGTAACGATCCGGAACGGATTGACACTCGATCCAGTAATTCATACATGAGAGTACGGTGCACGACACTATGATGTATAATACTTTGTCTCTCTGAAGGCGAAGATATACACGCGATGCAGCGGGTCACCTTCTCGGAAACCTAATGCCTTCCGTAGAATGTTTGACTCTATACCAATGGGGAACGTTGCACAACTGAGTGACACTGTACTTTAATATTTATACCGGGAAGTATTGCATCTATTGCCGATACTGTTCAGCGGATTTACTTCCAGAGTACCTGGTTTGACTCTCGGAACCACAGGATGCGTGAAGCATTTTACTTAGCCGTCGACACTCAAAGAAGGAGGTATCGTTTTCGAACGGTTTGACGATCGATATTCTACTTCATAAAGGAGTTTATGGTGTCGTCACTGAAATGCATACCAATTTGTTCCTATAAACACGATGTTATACTCTAGGTACGGCGGGTTAGCTTCTCGTACAGTAAGGCTTACGGTAAACCGTTTGACTTTACAGGAACTGGTATCGTTCTCAAACTGCAATAACGCTATATTTTATTATTCGAACCATGAAGTTAGGTGTCTATTGCCAGAACTGTTCAGTGGATTCACCTCCCCCGGAATTCGTGAACTAAATCTCGCAACCACGGGGCAGGTGAAGCTATTGACATAGCCGTTCGTCTCTCACAGAAGATGATAATATTCTCGAGCGGCTTTACCCTCGATCTTTTAATTGAGGCTTGAGTTCAAGGTGCCGTCACTAAATTGTATATTAATGTGTTTCCTTACGCACGTAGATATACACTCGATGCGGTGGGGTAGCATCAGAGACGGTAAGGTATTCGGTTAAACGTTTAATTTTATAGCAATTAGCACCGTTCTCACACGGTGAGACTCGCCGTTTTAGTATTCACACCGCTAATTAGGGTATCAGTTGCCAATACCCTTCAGCTGATTTACCCTCGGATTACCGGGCTTGAATGTCGGAATCACAAGGCAGTTGAAGCTATTGACTTATCTGTTCAACTCTCAAAGAATGTGGTCACGTTCCCGAATGGTTTGACCCTCGATCTCCTTATTCATACAGGAAATTATGGGGTCCGTCACTAAAATGGATAATAATTAGCTTCTCTAAACACGATGTCATACTGACCATACGGCTGGATACCATCTCGGCATGTACGGCCTTCTATGAACAGTTACACCCTATACAAGTAGGTTAAGTTATACTACCGTGTAACTCTGTACTTTAATGTCAATACCGGGAAGTAGGGTGCTTAATGCCGATACTGTACCACGGATTTACTCCAGGCATGCCTGGTTTGACTCTCGGAATCTCAGGATAGGTGTAGCTGCTGACTTAGCCGTTCGACTCTCACAGAAGATGGCAACGATTTCGAACGGTTTGTCTCTCGATTGTTCCATTCGCATAGTGGAATAAGGTGTCCGTCTCTTTGAAATGTCTACTAATTTGATTCCGTGAGGTACTGAGCATGACACTCGGTACATCTGGCTAGGATTTTGGATGGCATGGTATCCCTTAAAAAGTTTGGCTTTGTGCAATTTGGTAATGTTCTCCGACGGATTGACAATCTACTTTAATATTAAAACCGTGGATTGAGGTATCTAATGCCAATACTGTTCAGCGCAATTGCTCTCGGATTACCTGGTATGATTCTCGGAACACAGGATACGTGAAACTACTGACATAGCTGTTCAAATATCATAGATGGTGGTTACGGTATCGAAATATTTTACACTGGTCCTTCTTATTCATACATGAAATTTAGACGCCGTCAGTAAAATGTATCCTAATGTGTTTCTCTAAACACAACGATAAGCTCTAGATACGGCGGGCTATCTTGTCGCAAGGTACCGCTATCGCTGAAAAGTTTGACACTATACCAATAGGTGAAGTTGTACATCTGTGTTATTCTCTGCTTTAAAATCTATAGCGGGATGTATGGATTTTAATGCCGATACTGTTCAGCGGATTTACTCCAGGAATACCTAGTTTCACTATCCGAATCACTGGATAGGTGAAGCTATTGTAATAGCCGTCCGAATCTTAAAGAAGGTGGCATCGACCTCGAAAATTTTGAATCCCTATATTCTAATTGATACATGCATTTAATGTGCCGTCACTAAATTGTATACTAGTCCGTACCTCTAAACATGCTGTTATACTCTCGAGAGAGCTGCTAAGTTTTTCGGAGGGTAAGGCATTCTGTATGGAGCTTAACCATACACGAACAGGCAATGTTCTACAATAGCTCGACGTCCTGCTTTAATATTGAAACAGTGAATTGAGCTGTCTGTTACCAATACTGTACAGGGAATTTACTACCGGAATATCTGGTTTAATTTTCGGAATCACAGGATAGGTGAAGCTATTCACTTAGCAGTACGACTCTCAAAAGGGTGCTAACGTTCTCGAACAGTTTGACTGCCGATTTGGCTATTCGTACGTGAAGCAAAGGTGTCCGACTGCTGAAACGCGTACTCTTTTGTTTCCGTGAACACTCAGCTAGACTCTCACTACAGTGGAACCGGTTCACGGAAGGTAAGGGATTGGGTAAGAAGAATTACTGTATTTTAATTGATATTGTTCACCGGCGGATTGACTCAGCTCCTAAACGTTTATATTGTGAATTATGGTGTCTATTGCCAATACTCATCAGCGGACGAACTCTCGGAATACCTGGTTCGACTCCCGCAAAGCACAAAAAAGCTGAAACTACTGACTTGGGCTTTCGTCTCTCACAGAACGTGGTTACATTCTCGAACGGTTTGACCCTCGATCAATTAATTCATACACGAGGATAAGGTGCCGGCCACCGAAATGAATAATAACTTCTGTTTTAGAACACGAAGTTATACTCTCGATGCTCCGGATCAGGTCCTCGGAATGTAAGGCATACCGTAAAATTTTTGTGTTTGTAGCAATTGGAAATGGTATCAAACGGTTTGTCGAACAACTTTAATATCGAACCGTGTTTTAAGTTGTCCATTGCCAATACTGTTGAGCGGACATACTCCTTGAATACCTGGTATAACTTGCGGAACCACATGATAGCAGAATTTATTGTCTTAGCCGATCGACTCTCAGTGATCGTGGCAAAGCTCAGGAACGGTATGACCCTCCATCTTCTTATTCATACATGAAATTAATGTTCTCGTGACCGAAATTCATACTAATTTGTTACTCTGAACAGAAAGCAGGACACTCACTGCAGCCGGGTATGTTCTTGGAAAGAAAGGTAATCTGTAAAAAGAATGACACATTAACAACCTGCAATGTTCAGCGACGGTTTGACTGTCTACCTATGTATTCTTACCGTGAATTATGGTGTCTATAGGCAATACTGTTAGGCGGTTTCACTCCTGGAATACCAGGTTTAGCTCATGGAAACGCAGGATAGCTGGAGTTTTTACTAAGCTGTTCATCTCTCACAGAAGGTGGTATTGTCCTCGAAAGGTTTCGCCCGCGATCTTCTAAATTCTGCATGAAATTAAGGTGCCCGTCACTGAAATATCTACGAATTTGCTTCCCGGAACACGATGTAGTGCCCTCAAGATAGCGGGATAGCATCTCGGATGGTAAGGAATACGGAAAATGGTTAGACTGTATACAATTACGTGAAGTTCTACAACGGTTTAGTGACCTAACCCAAACCTAACCCAAACCATCCAGCGGGTTTACTCCTGGAATACCTGGATAGAATCTCGAAAACACAGGATAGGTGAAGCAGTTGATTCTGCTGTGTTTTGGTCAAAAAATATGATAACGTTCTCGAACGGTATGACCCTCGATCGTCTAATTCATACACGAATTAAAGGTGGCGTCACAAAATCATATACTAGTATGAGCCTCTAAACACGAAGTTATATTCTCGATGAAGCGAGTGAGGTGCGCGGATGGTACTACAGCCTTCGGTAAAACTTTTGACCTTACAACAATTTAAAACGTTCACAAACGGTTCGACGCTTATTTTAATATGCAAGCCGTGAATGAAGGTGTATATTACCAATTCTGTTCTGCGGACTTTCCCCCACACCTTGTTTGACTTTTGCAGTCGCAGCGTAGTAGTGACTGGGCCGATCTACTCCCAAAGAAGGTGGGATCGTTCCGTAACGGTTTGACTCTCGATAATTCTGTTCGTACGTGAATATATGGTGTTCTTCTGCTATAATGTTTACCAATGTGTTTCTGTGAATAATATATGAGGCACTCCCTACAGCGGGTTGTACAACTCGGGTGGTAATTTATTTTAATATTTTATAGGTTTATTAATTATTTAAAATAATTTATATATATATTATAATAATTATATATAATAATTATACAATTATATAATTATAATTATATATATAATAATTTATATATATATATATATATATATATATATAGGAACATTTTGATGAGATATTTATGTAAATTTATTTACTATTATTAGTTATAAAAATTTTAAAATAACTTTGAAAATTAGAGTTTAATTCAATTTTAAATAAATTACATAAATTAATATTAAAATGTAAATCTGTAAATTGTATATATTTTATTTTTATTTTGTACTTATTTTTTTTATTATTGTCTAATATTATTTTAAATTGATTTATTTTTGAGATTGTAATATTTAATAGAATTATAATAATTAATTTAAATTCTAATAATAAATTATCGAGTTTATTGATTTTTTATATGTCAATTATTTCTAGAATTTTAATGCAAATTTTTATAATAAATTTTATAAATTCGGTTGAAATAATTTATTTGAAAAATTTATTTAATTATTTCGTATTTATTTCATTGATAATAAAATCAGGATTACTTCCGTTTCATTCGTTAATAATTAAATCTTATGAGTTAATAAATTGGAATAGTATTTTTTTATCTTCAACATTAATAAAAATAATTACTTTAAATTTTTATTGCTTAATTTTACAATTAGATTATAAAATAATTTTATTTGGAATTTTTAGAATTATATATTTATCCATTTATATACTAAAATTAATTAATATAAAAAAAATAATTGGATGTTCACCTATAATATTACATTATATATTAATTATTGTTTATTATATTAATGAAAAATATTTTTATTTATTAATATTATTTTATATAGTAATTATTTATATATTATTATTTATATTATACAAATATAAATTTATAAATAGTAATTTAAATAATTTTATATTAAATTATAAAAATAATTTAATTATTTTATTTATATTAATTTTATTAATTTATTCAATATTACCAATTTTTTTTTCTTTTATTATTAAATGATTACTAATTAAAGATCTATATATATTATTGAATAGAATATATTTATTAGACTTATAATTTTATTAATCAGAAATATTTATTTCTATTGCTATATGAACATTATTATATTATTATTTGTATATATAAATTTCTTCTTAATTTGTTATTAATTTTAATTTTAAGTTGAATTTTTTAATATTACTTTTTGCAATACTTAATATATTAGTAATATTTATATTTTATATATTATAAAAATTAAGTATTTAATATATTTTATTTATATAATTTTAAATTTGCAATTTAATTTCTTATAAGATATAATTAAAAATTAATAGATATGAGGAGTATTATGTCTAATAAAAGAAAGAAATTGTAAATTTATTAACAAAAATTTAAAATTTTTTAATACTATAAATATTTAAAAATTTTTAATGTTATTAAAATTTTAAGTTAAATAAAAATAATTAACTTTGAAAATTAAAAACAAATTTTAATTTAAGTTTTAATTAAGTGATTAATATAAACAAATCATAAAGATATTGGCATTCTTTAATCTATATTAGCTATATGATCAGGAATAATTGGCTTTTCCTTAAGATTTATAATTCGTGTAGGATTAAGAGTGCCTGGAATATTTTTAAATAATGAGCAATTATATATTCTTTAATTACAATTCATGCAATTTAAATAATTTTTTTATAGTTATACCTTTTTAAATTGGCGGATTTTGTAATTAATTAATTCCTTTAATATTAAGATCACCTTATATATCATTTCCTCGAATAAATAATATTAGATTGTGATTACTACCTCCATCATTATTATTATGATTAACTAGAAGAATTTTTAATGGAACTAATTGAATAGTATATCCACCTTTATCTAATAATATTTTTGTTTCATCCCCGTCTGCAGATTTTACAATTTTTTATTTACATATATCTGGTATTTCATCACTTTTACGTGCTACAAATTTATTAACTACAATTATATTAATAACAAATTTTAGATTAGATTTATATAAATACCTTTATTTCCTTGATCTGTTTTTATTACAATAATTTTATTATTATTATCTTTACCTGTAGTAGCAGGAGCTATTGCAATATTATTATTAGAACGTAATTTTAATACATCTTTCTTTGATCCTGTAGGAGGAGGAGACCCTGCATTATATCAACATTTATTTTGATTTTTTGGTCATCCAGAAGTTTATGTTCTTATTTTTCCTGGTTTTGGATTAATTTCTCATATTATTACAAATGAAAATGGTAAAAAAGCAGTATATGGTAATTTAGGAATAATTTATGCAATATTAGGGATTGAATTTTTAGGTTTTACTGTTTGAGCTCATCATATATTTACTATTGGATTAGATGTAGATGCTCGTGCTTATTTTACTTCAGCAACTATAGTTATTGCTGTTCCTACTGGAATTAAAGTTTTTAGTTGATTAGCAACTTATTATGGTTCAACATTTAAAATAAATAATTCTATTATATGATCTTTAGGTTTTATTTTACTATTTGCAATCGGAGGATTATACAGGAATTATATTATGTAATTCATATTTTGATATTATTTTACATGATACATATTATGTTGTTGTTCATTTTCATTACGTTTTATCAAAAGGAGCTGTTTTTTCAATTATTTCAAGATTTATTCACTGATATCCTTTAATTAGTGGTTTAATATTAAATAAGAAATGATTAGTTTATCAATTTTTAATAATATTTATTGGAGTAAATTTATCATTTTTTCTTCAACATTTTTTAGGTTTTGCAGCAATACCTCGACGTTATTCTGATTACCCTGATACTTATTATTGTTGAAATGTATTATCTTCAATTGGTTCTATTATTCCATTAAATAGAATAATTTTTTTATTATATTTAATTTTAGAAAGTTTAATTTACAAACGTTTATTATGATTTAAATTTTTTCCATCTTCTTTAGAATGATTAATAAATTATTCAGCATCAAATCATTCATTTAACGAGTGTAGAATTTTAATAATTAAAAAATTTTAATATGGCAGAAATGTGCAATGAATTTAAAATTCAATTATATAAAATTTAATTTTATTATTAAATATAGCAACATGAAATATATTTTTTTTTCAAAATTCAAATCCTTTTTATTATCATCATTTAATTTATTTACAGAATTCTATTATAATATTTATATTAATAATTATAGTTCTTACTTCATATTTAATTGCTGATATTTTAAATTATAAATTAATTAATTTGTATTTATTAAAAAATCATTTCATTGAAGTAATTTGAACAAATATTCCAATAATTATTTTATAATTCATTTGTTTTCCATCTTTAAAAATTTTATATTATATTGATGAATTAGTAAATCCTTTTTCACAATTAAATCAATTGGTCATCAATGATATTGATCTTACTAATATTCTGATTTTAATAATATTAATATATGAATCAATAAATAAATTTCGATTATTGGATACAGATAATCGAATAGTTATTCCCATAAAATTACCTTTACGTTTATTAGTTACATCAACTGATGTAATTTATTCTTGAACTGTACCATCTTTAGGTCTTAAAATTGATGCAATACCAAGACGAATTAAACAATTTAATTTATTCCGTTTACGTCCTTTTAATTATATTATTTTATATATTTTTACAATTAAAATTTAATCATTTTTCAAAATCTCATCATATTATTTTTGAATTTTCAATTTGATATTGACATTTTGTAGATTTAATATGATTATTTTTATATTTTAATTTATATTTATTAGTTTTAATTTATTATGTATTGTATAAATAAATACATTTAATTTCCACTTAAATAATTATTATAAAATTAATATATGTAAAATACATATTATAATAAATTTTATTTACTTATATTTATTATTAATGTTAGTTTCATTAATTTTATTTTTTCTTAATTTGTTATTTTCTATAATATTTAAAAATAAATTTGAAAAACGTTATCTTTTGAATGTGGATTCAATATAAAGTCTATAGCTATTGCACCATTTTCTTTTCCTTCTCGTATAATACCCTTAATATTTTTAATTTTTGATGCCGAAATTATATTATTAATACCAATTATTTTTAATTTAAATAATATAGTTGATTATTATATAGAGTTATTAATTTCTTTTTTTCTATTTTCATTATTCATTATTTCATTAATTGAATGAATAAATGAATATTTTAATTGTTTATATCAATAAAATATAAACAGTTTTAAAAAAATATTGATTTGTGAAGTCAAAGATATAAAAAATTATTTGAAACTTAGAGTTATTTTAAATGTAAAAAAAATATTTGAAAAATCAAAATTTTCCTTAATATTTTCAATATTATACTCTCTTCTTAAGCTATTTGAATGTTTAAAGAATTAAAAATAAATGAAGCTTCTAACATTATAATTAATATCAATAATACTATTGTTTCTAATATGTATATCTTAGAATATACTTTATACATTTTATATATATTTATATATATGTTTAATTGAAACCAAATTAGAGGTAATTTATTATTAATACATTTAATGAATAATAATTTCAATTTTTATGAAGTTTATATAAAATTTTATATTTTCTATGTAAATATATTTAAATTTTAAATCATAAAAATTAAATATACAAAAGTAAAAATTTCATACACAAAAAATCTTATATATAATATGTTTATATATAATAATAATTAATAAATAAATAATTTAATTAAAAAAAATAATAATAAAAATATAAAAATATAAAAATTAATAATACTATAAACTTTAAAATTAAGATAAATATTTATTTCATTTAATAATAATATAAATTTACTTGTAACTAATTCTATAATAATTTTCCCAAATATAATTTCATATAAATAAATATATTGTAATGATTTTAAATAAGATTTTTTATAAATTAAATTTAAATTTATAAACTTACAGTAAAATATTATATTTTTTTAAAATATTAATTTATTTAGAATTCTATTTAATATAAATATAAATATAAATAAATATTTTAAAAATTAATATTTTTATAAGAAAGTTTAAAATTATAATTTCTATTATAAATATTAAATTAAATATAATTTTACTATAAAAAATTCAAAAAATTATTGTAATTAATATGCAAAAATTTATTAAATTATGTCATTTAACGTAAATTAAATTTAAAATTAAATTTCTATTTAATAAAATTATTATAATTCGAAAAGTATATATTAAAAATTTAATATTGTTCTAATAAATAAGTTTAAATTTCTAAATAAATTTATTTTTGAAATAATATAATTTTTAATTATAAAATCCTTACAATAAAGTCCAACTAAAGAAGGAAAACCTATTAAACTAAATAATGAAAATATAAAAATTAATCTTTTTATTGGATAGATATAAAATATTCCATTATGAAATTTTAAATTTTGATTATTATTTAATTAATGAATATAACTTCCTACACGTATAAAAATTAATGATTTAAATATTGCACGAATAAATATATGTAAAAAAACTAAATCCTTTAAGTTTAAAGATAAAATTCGTATTATAAAACCTAATTGACTTAAAGTTGAATATGCAACAATTTTTTTAATATCTAATTTAAAATTTGCAGAAATACCTGAATTTAATAATGCTAATCTAGAAATTAATAAAATAAAATTTTTATAATTTATTTCCAATAATTCTAAATATCGAAATAATAAATATACACCTGTTGTTACGAATGTTGAAGAATGAACCTATGATGAAACTGGTGCTGGAGCTATTATAGCTATTGGTAATCATGTACAAAACGGAATTTGTGCTCTTTTAGTAAAAATTATTATAATAAATAAAATTATTATTAAATTATTAAATTTATATAATAATAAATTTCATCTACCAAATATTATTATTATAGAAATTGATATTGATGAAGAACAATCACCTAAACCATTTAAAATAATTGTTAAAATTCCGGAATTGAATGATTTATTTTTTTGATACTAAATAATTAATAATTATTAATAACTAATGCATCTCAACCAATTATAATAGGTAATATATTAAAACTAGTAATTAAATGATATAAAGAGACTAGGAATAATATTATTAAAAAAATCGTTTAATTAAATAATTTTCTAAATTTATACAAATAATTCTATAAAATAAAATTATTGATCTAATTAATGATGCTAAAAATAAAAATATTATTCTTCTGGAATCTAAATAAATTATAAAATTAAATTTATAGAGAATTCAATCTAAAAATAATTCATTCTACAATATTATTACTAATTAATAAATAATAAAAATTTAAAATTAAACAAAATAAACTTGAAAAAATAAATAAATCCTATAGTCACAAAATTTATTTATAATTTAAAATTAATATTTTATTAATAAAACTAATTCT
>NW_027469757.1:0-68426 GCF_051020765.1 Lasioglossum baleicum | reverse complement strand
GACTCCTTACTTTAATACACATGCTGTGAATTAAGGTGTCTGTTGCCTATGACATTCAGAGGATGTACTCCAGGAAATACCCCGTTTGGATCTAGGAATCACAGAACACGTGAAGCTATTAACTTAGCCGTTCGTCGATCACATCAGGTGGTAAACTTCTCCAACGCTTTGGCCTTCGGTATTGATATCTGCTCACAAACATATGGTGCTCGTCCGTTAAAATATGTATTAACTATATTCCGTGCACGTTAAGCAGTGCACGCGCTACAGGGGATTTGGATCGCGGAAGTTATGGTATTTGGTAAAAGGTATGTCTTCATACCAATTTGTAATGCTCTTAAACGGTTTGACGCTCTATTTGAAAATGCAAACCGCGAATGAAGGTGTATATTGCCAAATTCAGCGGATTCACTTCCCGGAATTCCAGATTTGAATCGCGGTTTCACAGGATAGGTATAACTACTGACTTAATCGCTCGACTCTCAAACACGGTGGTAACGTTCTTGATCGGTTTGAACCGCGATCATCGAATTCACTTACGAAATTTAGGTGTTCGCCAATAAAGTGTATACCAGTTCGTACATCTAAATACGGTTTTATACTCTCGATACAGTGGGTTAATTTTTCGGAGGGTAATCCCAACGGTAGAACATTTGACTTTATAATAATTCGTATCGTTCTCAAACGGCTTGATGATCTATATTAATATTCAAACCGAGAATTATGGTGCCGAGGACCAATACAGATCAGTGGATTTAACCCCGAAACACGTGGTTTTGTCTTACAGAACCACTGGATGAGTGACGCTATTGACTTAGCAGTACGAATCTAAAAAAGTTGCTAACGTTCTCGAACTGATTGACTCGTGATCTCCTTATTCATTCATGAGATAGAGGTGCAAGTCTCTAAAATGAGTACAAATTTTCTACTATGAAAACGTAGTTATACCTTCGATACACCTGGTTTTGATCGCGGAAAGTAAGGTGTGCTGTAACAAGTTTGTCGTCATACGAATTGGTAAAGTTCTCCTACGATATGCCGCCATATTTTAATTTTCATACCTTGAATTATGGTTGTGATTCACTCCTGGAGTACCTTGTTTGCCTCTTTGAATCACAGGATAGGTGAAGCTATTGATTTATCCGTTCGAGTCTCAAAGAGTGTGGTAACGTTCTCAAACAGTTTAACGCACTATTCTAATATTCAAACTGTTATTGAAGTTGTTTGTTTCCAATACTGTTCAGCGAATTTACTCCAGGAGTACCTGGTTTGACTCTCCGAATCAGTTGATAGGTGGTGCTATTGACATATCCGTACGACTATCATAGATGGCGGTAACGTTCTCAAACGGATTGACGCAAAATTTTAATATTCAAGCCGTGAATGAAGGTGTTCATTATGAATACTGTTCAGCCGATTAACTCCCGGAATACCTGGTTTGACTCTCGGAATCGCAGAATGGTGAAGCTATTGACTTGACCATTCAGATCTCACAGAAGGTGGCAACGTTCTCGAGCGGATTGTCCATCTATCTTCAAGCCTATAAATTAAAATAAGGTGCCTGTCATTAAATGTATGCTAAACTTTCTTCTCGGAGCACGAAGCTTTATTCTCGGTATAGGGGTTATCTCCACGGAATGAAAGGCCTTCCGTAAAACGTTTGACTCTATTAGTAGTAGGTAACGTTCTACAATGGTATTACACAGTAATTTACTATTTGTACTGTGAAATGACGTGTCCGTTGCCAATTCTATACAGCGGATATGCGCTTGAAATTCCTGGTCTGACTCTCGGAATAACAGGATAGGTGAAGTTATTCACTTAGCAGTACGACTCTCGAAAAAGATGCTATCGCATAGTTTGACAGTCGATTTTGCTATTCATACGTGATACCAAGGTGTCCGTCTGCTGCAACGTCTACTCATTTGTTTCGGTCAACATTAAGCTAGACACTCGCTACAGCGGGACAGGTTCTCGGGAGGTATGGTATTCGGTAAAACGAATTACTTTATTGTAATTGATAATGTTCTCCGACTGTTGGACACCCTACTTTAATATTCATTCCGTGCTGTAATGTGTTTCTTGTTAATACTAGTCAGTGGATTTAATCCGGAATTGCTTGTTTGACTCTTGGAATCACAGAATATATAATGCTCTTGGCTTTGCTGTTCGCGTCTAACAGAAGGTGACAACGTTCTCATGCGGTTTGACACTCGATATTCTAGTTCATACACGAGGATGTGGTGCCCGTCTCTGAAATGAACACTAATTTATATTTCTGAGCACGGAGATATGCTCTCGATGAAGCGCGTGAGGTTCGCGGAAGGTACGGCCTTGGGTAAAACGTTTGAGTTTATACCAATGGGTAACGCTCTCAGACAGCCTGACTCTCTACTGTAATAGTCATACCGAGAATTAGGATGTCCATTATCAATAGTGTACAGCGGATTGACTCCTGAAATACCTGGTTTGGCTATCGGAATAACAGAATAGGGGATGCAATTGTCTTTGCTGTTCGACATAGATGTAGCTGCGAATTTTCTCGAACGGTCTGACTCCCGATTATTCTACTCCTACATGAAAATAATGTGTCCGTCTGCTAAAATGTTTACTAATTTGTTTCCGCGAGCTCTAAATACGACACTCGCTACTGCGGTTGAGGGTTTTGGAATGTAAGGCCTTCGGTAAAAAGTTTGACACTATACTAGTAGGTTACGTGCTGCAATGGATTGACTTGACACTTTGTTATTCGAACCGTGAGCTAAGGTGTCTTTTGCTAATACTGTATAATGGATTTACTCTCGGATTAACTGGTATGGCTCGCGGAATCGCAGGATTTGTGAAGCTATTGACTAAGCCGTTCGACTACCAAAGAAGGTGGTAACTTACTCAAACTTCTAGACATAGGATTTTCTTACACGTACATGAAATTATGGTGCCCGTCACTTAAATGTGTACTAGTTTGAATATCTGATCACGAAGTTATACTCTCGATACAGCGGGATAGTTCTTCGGAGCGAAAGGTCATCAGTATAATGTTTGACTTTATACAATGTGGTAGCGATCACAAACGGATTGGCGCACCACTTTAATATGCAAACCGCGAACTAAGGTACTCTTGCCAATGCTATGCAGCGCATTTACTATCGGATGATCTCGTTTGACTTTCGAAGTCACAGGATATATGATGCTATTGTCACAGCGTTGGACTTCCAAAGAAGATGGTAACGATCTCGAACAGATTGACAGTAGATCTTAGAATTCCTACACGATGTTAAGGTGCCCGGCACTAAAATGAAAACTAATTTCTTTCTCTGAACAGGAATTACACTCCCGATACAGCGGGTTATCTTCTCGGAATGTAAGGCCTTCGTTTAAATGTTGGATTCCACACCAATATGTAACCTGCTACAACGGCTTGACTGTGTACTTTTATATTCATACCGAGAAATGGGATGCCTAGTGCCCACACTGAGCAACATATTTGCTCGCAGAATACCTGATTTGACGCTCGCAATCATAGGATAGGTGAAGCTATAGCCATTGACCTTCGATTCCATAGAGGGTGGTAACGTTCTCGAACGGATTGACCTTCGAACTTCGAATTCATTCCAGGAATTAAGGTGCCCGCCACTAGACTTTATAGTAATTTGTTCCATTGCAAACGGTGTTATACCCTTGATACAGCGGGTTAGATTCACGGTAGGTAAGTCTTTCGGTAAAAGGTTTTACTCGATACAAATTGATAACGTTCTCAAATAGTTTGGCGCTCCACTTTAATATGCAAAGCGCGAATTATGGTGTCTATTCCCAATAATGTTCAGCGAATTGACTCTCGGAATATCTGGTTTGACTATCGGAGTAACAGGAGAGGTGATGGTATTGAAAAAGCCGGTCGTCTCTCAAGAAATGTGGGATCGTTCTAGATATCTTGACTGCCGCTCTTTCTATTCATACACGAAAAAAAATAGTTTGTCTGCTGAAATGAATACTAATTTGTATCTCTGAACTGGAAGCTATATTCACGATAAAGTAGGTTTTGATCTCAGAGGGTGTGGTCTTCGGTAAGAGGTGTAATTCTATACTAATGGCTACTGATCTCCGACAGTTTGACTTTCTACTTAAATGATCATACCGAGGATTATGGTGTCAATTGCCCATATAATACAGCGGATATACTAGCGTAGTTACTGGCTTGACTCTCGGAATCACAGGATTGATGAAGCTATTGCCTTAGCCATGCGACTCTCAGTGAATTTGGTAACGTTTTCGAACGGTGTAACCCTCAATCATCTTATTCATTCATGAAATTCAGGTGCCTGTCACTAAAGTGTATACTAATTTGCTTCTCTGAACACGGAGTTATACTGTCGATACTGTGGGTTAGTTTCTCAGAAGGGTAGGCTTTCTTTAAAGAGTTTGATCCTGTACCAGTAGGTAGCGGTCTACAACGGATTGTCTCAGACCTTTAATATTGATTCGGTGAATA
Source organism: Lasioglossum baleicum (assembly GCF_051020765.1). NCBI lineage: Eukaryota > Metazoa > Arthropoda > Insecta > Hymenoptera > Halictidae > Lasioglossum > Lasioglossum baleicum. The sequence goes on along the minus strand of NW_027469757.1, from coordinate 63,937 downwards.
CAGTTGCTAATAGCCTATAATGTACTGCGCACTTACTTCCGGAATACTTGGATTCACTATGAGAATCACAGGATAGGTGAAGCTTTTGGTTTAGCCCTTCGAATCTCATAGTGGGTGGTAACGATCTCGAAATGTTTGATCTTCGATAATCTAATTCATACACGATATTAAGGTTCCGCCACTAAAATGTAAATTAATTTGGTCCTCTGAAAGCGACGTTATACTCCCGATGCAGCGGGTTAGGCTTTCGGTGGATCAGGCCATCAGTGTGACGTCTGACCATATGACAATTGGTATGGTTCTCATAATTTCTTACACGCTACTGTAAATTCAAACCGTGAATTAAGGTGTACATTGCCAGAACTGTAAGGTGCATTTAATCCTGTAATACCTGATTTGGCTCTCGAACTAATAGGATAGACTAAGCTATTGGCTCAGCTTTTCTATGCACAAAGGAGGTGCTAACGTTTCTGAACGTTTTGACCATCAAACTTCCAAGTCATAGATGGAGATATGAAGCGTATCACTAAAATGTATATTAATGTATTTCTCTAACCACGAAGTCTACACTCGATACTGCAGGTTATGTTCTCGCGATGTAAGACGTTCGGTATAAGGTCTGACTCTATACGAATAAGTAAAGTTCTATAACGGTTTGACGGTCTGCCTTAATATTCAAACCTTGAACTAAGGTGTTTATTGCCAGTGCTGTTGTGCGGACTTACTCCCGGATCATCTGATTTGACTCTCATAATCACAGGATAGGTGAAGCAATATACTTAGCCGTCTGAATCTCAAAGAGGGTGGTAACGATGTCGGACACTTTGACACTCGATTTGCTAATTCATACACGAAGTTATGGTGCCCGTCACTGAAGTGGATACTAATACCTTTCTCTGAACGCGAAGTTATACTCTGAATAATGCGGGTGAAGTTCGCGGAATGTAAAGCCGCCTGTAAAACGATTGATTTTATACCAATTGGTAAATCTCCCAATCGGTTTGACGAACTACTTTAATATCAAACCGTCATATAAGGTGTCTATTGGGAAATCTGATTAGCAGATTTACTACCCGAATACCTAGTTTAGCTTTAGGAATCACAGGATAGCAGATGTTATTTTGTTAGCCGTTCGACTTTCAGCGATCGTGCTGAAGGTCTTGAACAGTATTGTACTCCATCTTCTAACTCATGCACGAAATAATGGTAGCCGTCTCTAAAATGCATACTAACTTCCTTCTGTGATCGCGAAGTTATGCTCCTGATACGGAGGGTTAACTTCGCGGAAGGTAAGGCCTTGGGTAAAAGGTTTGACATTATAGCAACTGGTATCGGTCTCAAATGGTGTGCCACTCTATTTTAATACCCAAACCGTGAATTAAGGTGTCTGTTGCCATTATTCATCAGCGGATTTGTTCCAGCGATACCTGCTATTACAGTCGGACGCACTGCATATCTGAAACCATTTACTTAGCCGAACGAATCCTATAGAAGGTAGAACGGTCTCGTACGGCGTGACCCTCGATCTTCTAATTCATACTTGAAATTAATGTGGCTATCGCAAAAACGTATACTACTTCGACCCCCTGAACACGAAGTTACGCTCTCGATACAGCGGGTTAATTTTTCGGAGGGTAAGGCCATCGGTATAGTGTCTGACGTTCTACTAATTGCTTATGCTCTAAAACGCGTTGAAGCTCTAATTTAATATTCATACTGTGAATTAAGATGTCAATTGCCAATTCTCTGCTGCGAACTTACGGTCGGCATCCCTAGGCTGCCTCTCGGAAACACGGGATATGTGAAGTTATTGACTTAGACATGCGTCCCTCACAGGAGGTGGTAACTTTCTCGAGCGGTTTGACACCCGATCTTCTATCTCATATATGAAGTGAAGGTGCCCCTCCTTGATATCGATACTAATTGCATTCTCTGAAAACGAAGTAATACTCTCGATACAGCGGGATAGTTCTTCGGAGCAAAAGGTCGTCAGTATAATGTTTGACATTATACAATTTGGTAGCGTTCACAAACGGATTGGCGCTCTACTTTAATATTCATGTCGTGAATTAAGGTCCCTATTGCAAATAATTTTTAGCGAATTTTCCCCCGAATACCCAGTTTGATTCTCGTAATCACAGGATAGGCGAAGCTACTGACATAGCCGTTCAACTATCAAAAAAGGTGGCAATGTTCTGGAACGCATTGCCTATGGATATTCTAATTCATACATGAAGTTATGGTGCCTCTCACTGAAACGGACACTAATGAATTTCTCCAACCACGGAGTCATGCACTCGATACTGCAGGTTATGTTATCGCAATGTAAGAGCTTCGGTAAAGGGTTTCACTCTATACGAATAGGTTACGATCTATAACGGTTTGACGGTCTGAATTAATATTCAAACCTTGAACTAAAGTGTTTATTGTCAATGCTGTTCAGCGGACTTACTCTCGGATCATCTGATTTGACTCTCACAACCACAGGTTAGGAGAAGCAATATACATAGCCGTCTGTATCTCGAAGAGGGTGGTAACGTCCTCGAACGGTTTGACCATCGATCTCGAAATTCATACATGAAGTTAAGGTGTCCGTTACTGAAATGAAGACTAACGTCTATGTCAGATCCCGACGTTACACTCTCGATGAAGCAAGTGAGGTTCGCGGAAGGTAACGCCTTCGGTAATCGATTGACTCTATACCAGTTTGCAACGTTCTAAAACGGCTTGACGCCCTACTTTATTATTCAACCCGCCAATTAAGGTGTCTATTACTAATCCTGTTCAGCGTACTTACTCCAGGAATACCTGGCTTGACCCTCCGAATCACAGGATAGATGAAAGTATTGACTTAGCCGTTCGTCTCTCACAGATGGTGGTAACGTTCTCGACGGGATCGACCCTCGAACTCCTTATTCATACATGCAATTAAGGTGTCCGTCATTAGAATGAATAATAGTTTGCTTCTCTATCCACGACGTCATACTCTCGATACAGTGGCTTGTCTACCCGGAAGGTAATTCCTTCCGTAAGGAGGTACACTCTATACCGATACGTAACGTTCGACATCGGTTTGAATGTGCACTTTAACCATGATACCGTGAAATAGGGTATCTAATGCCAATAATGTAATGCGGATTAACTCCTGCAACAGCTGCTTTGCCTCTCGCAACCACAGGATAGGTGAAGCTATTGACTTAGGCATTGGACTTTCAAGGAGGATGGTAACTTTCGCGAATGGTTTGACGGTCGATCTTATTATTCATACACGAAATTAACGTGCCAGCCTCAAAAAGGTAAACTAATTCGTCCCTCTGAACACCATGTTATGCTCTCGATATAGTAGGTTAAGGTCTCGGAAGGTAAGATCGTCTTTTATACGTATAACTTTATACAAATTGGTAACGTTCTCAAACGGATAGTCGCTCTTCTGTAACATTCAAACCGCGTATTGAGGTTTCTAATGCCCTTACTGTACGGCGGATTTACTCCCGGATTACCTGGTTCGTCTCTCGGAATCACAGGATGGGTAGCGCTATTGACATAGCTGCTCGGCCTTCAAAAATGGTGGTGTCGTTCCCAAACGGTTTGACACTTGATCTTCGGTTTTATACCTGAAATTAAGGCTCCCGCGACGACGGTCTATGCTAATTCGTTCCTGTCAAAACGGTGCTATACTCACGATACAGCAGACTTGGTTCTCGGAGGGTATGGTCTTCGGTAAAGGGTATGACGTTATTCCTATTGGTAACGTTCTCAAGCGATTTGGCTCTCTACTTTTATATTCATACCGCGAATTAATGTTTCTATTCACAATACTGTTGAGTGGGTTTACTCCTGGAATACCAGGCTTGACTCTCGGAATCACTAGAATCGACGAAGCTGTTGACTCAGCCGTTCGACATTAAAAGAAGGTGGCAACCATCTCAATCGGTTTAACACTCGATATTCATATTCATTCATGAAATTAAGGTGCCCATCACTCCAATTCATACTAATTTGTTTCTGCTTTCACTAGGAAACACACTCGCTGCAGCGGGATATGCTATAGAAAGCTAAGGTATTTAGTGAAACGTCTGATTTTATACCAACTGGTATGGGTCTATAACGGCTTCACGCTCCAATTTAATTCTTAAAGCGGAAATCAAGGTGTGCATTAGCAATAGTGTACAGCGGATTGCCTCCAGGCACACCTGGTTTGCCTATCGAAATAGCAGTATAGGTGAAGCTATTCACTTAGCCGTTCGACACTCACTGAGGGTGGTAAAAGTCTCAAGATATTTGGTACTCCACCTTTTAATTCATAAATCGAATTAAGGAGATTGCCACTAAAATGTATACCAATTCGTCCCTCCGAACAGGATGTCATTCACTCGGCATAGCGCGTCATGCTTTTGGACGGTAAAGTCATCAATAGAACGTTTGACTTTATACCAATTGGAAGTGATCTCAAACGGTTTGTCGGCATAAATTAATATTCAAACCGTGAATAAAGATGCCTATTGCCCATGCTGTTCAGCGGATTTACTCCGGGAGTACCTGATTTGCTTCTCGGAATCATAGGATAGGTGAAACTATTGGCACAGCCGTTCGATTCTCAAAGAAAGGAGTAATGTTCTCTCTCATTTTGACCCTCGATTTTCGAATGCATTAATGAAATCAAAGCTACCGCTGTTAAAATTTGTAGTATATTGTTGCACTGAACACGATGTTTTACTCTCGATACAGCGGGATAGATTCACGGTAGGTAAGGCGTTCCGTAAAAGGTTTGACTGGATACAAATTGGTAACGATCTCAACTTTTTTGTTGCTGCAATTTAATATGCAAGCTGAGAAATAAGGTGTACAGTGACAACACTGTTCAGTGGATTTACACCCGGAATACCTAGATTGACTCTACGAATCACAGGGTAGGAGAAGCTATTGACGTAGCGGTTCGTCTCTCACAGAAGGTGGAAACTCTCTCAAACGGTCTGATTCTCGTTCTTCTTATTCACAATGAAATTAAGGTCCCTGTCACTAAAATGGTTACGTCTGTGTTTCCCTAAACACATGGCTATACTCTCAGTTCGGCGGGTTAAATTCTCGGACAGTAATGCATTCTGTAAAGCGTTTGACTTCATAGCAATTAGTAACAAACTCGAACGTTGAGGTGCTCCGCTTTAATATTCACTCCGCGAATTATGGTATGCATTGCCGATACTGAGGAGCGAATTTACGCCCAAAATAACTGGTTTCATTCTCAGAATCGCTGGATCGGTGATGCCTTCGACATAGCCGTTCGTATCTCACGGAAGGTGGCAATGATCTCGAGTGGATTGACACAGGATCTTCTAATTCATACATGAAGTTAAGGTGGCCGTCACTGACATGGATGCTAATTTCAGCCACTGAACACGAACTTAATCTCTCGATGTAGCCGGTGAAATTCGCGGAAGTTAACGCCTTCGGATGATGTTTGACTCTATTCCAATCGGTAACGTTCTCAATCAGATTGCCGCTCTACTTTTATATTCAAACCGTGATCGATCGTGTCTATTGCCAATACCGCTCAGCGGATTTGGTCCCGGAATGCCTGGTTCGTCTCTCCGAATTACAGGATAGGAGAAGCTACTTGCTTAGAAGATCGCCTCAGTCAGACGGTGCAGCGTTCTCGTGCCGATTGACCATCGAGATTCTAATACATGCATGAAGTTAAGGTGCCTTTCATCGAAATGGAGACTAATTTCCTTCCAAGAACACAAAGTTATGCTCTCGATACAGCGGCTTAGCTTTTCGGAAGGTAAGGTCCTTTTTAAAGGGTTTCACATTATACAAATTGGTAACGTTCTTCCACGGTTTGACTCTATACTTGATTATTCAATCCGTGAATTCTGGTATCTATTGCCAAAACTGTTGAGCCTATTTAATCCCGCAATACCTGGCATGACTTTCGAAATCACAGGATAGGTGAAACTACTGACTTAGCCGTTCGTCTCTCAGGGAAGGCGGTAACTCCTCGAACGGTTTGATACTCGATATTCTAATACGTACATGAAATTAAGGTGCGTGTCACTTAAATGTATTTTAATTCCTTCCTCTGAACTCGAAGCTGTACTCTCGACAAAGCCGGTGGGATTCGCGAAAGTTAACCAGGTCGGTAGGACATTTGACTGTATACGAATATGTGGCGGTCTAATCGGTTTGATGCTTCATTGTAACATCCAAACCGTGAATTGAGGCGTCCATTGCCTACAATATAAGGCGAATATATTCCCGGAATACCTGTTTTGACTCTCGGAATCGCAGGAAAAGTGAACCTTTTGACTCAGCCGTTTGAATCTCTAAGGTGATACTAACGATCCCAGACGGTTTAACACCTGATCTCATAATTCATACATGAAATTAAGGTGCCTGACACTAACATATATACTAATGTGTGTCTCTGATCGCCAAGTTATACTCTCGATGCAGCAGGTTATGTTCTTGAAGGGTAAGGTCTACGGTAAAACTTTTGTCGCTGTAGCTTACACCGGTGTTTACACCGTGAAATAGCGTGCCTATTGCCCATGCTGTACAGCGCATTTACTACCGAAAAATCTGGTTTGACTTTCGGACTCACAGGATAGGTGTAGTTACTGTCTTAGCCGTTCGATTTCAAGGAATGTAGTAATGTTTTCGAAAGGTTTGGCACTCAATTGCGTAATTCATGCATGGAGTCAATCCGCCGAACATCATTATCAATTAGGTCAAAGTTATTCTTTCTATGCAATACATTACCCTCCGAGAACCAATTCCGCTGAAACGAGTGTCTATCATAGTTTTCACGGACACAAATGAGTAGACATTTTTCACAGGCAGACACCTCAGTTTCACGTATGAATAGCAAAATTGAGGGGCAAGCTGTTCGAGAAGGTTAACACCTTGTTTTAGAGTCGTACTGCTAAGTTCATAGCTTCACCTACCCTGTTATTCCGAGGGTCAGACCAGGAATTCCAGGAGTCTATCCGCAGAATAGTACTGGCAATAGGCACCTTAATTCACGGTATAAATAGTACAGAAAAAAGTCATACCGTTGTTGAATTTTACCTACTGTTATAGAGTCAAACTTTTTACTGAAGGCCATACCGTGTTCTTGGAAAGAAAATTAGTCTTCATTCCGCAGACGGGCACCATAACGTAATGTACGTATTAGTAGTTCGAGGGTCAATCCACTCGAGAACGTTACCACCTTCTTTGCGAGTCGAAAAACTCAGTCTATTGCTTCACGTATCCCGTGATTCCGAGAGACAAATCAGGTAATCCGGGAGTAATCCGCCGATGTATGTTGCCAACTGCTACCTTAGCTGACGGCATGAATTTTAATGTAGAGCCTCATAACGACGGAGCAAATTACTTATGCCCATAAAGTAATTCCACTTACCGAATACCATTCCTACCATGTACCTAACCCGCTATAGCGTGAGCGCTGCGGAATGTGCACGGAAACAAATTAGTAGAACTTTCAGAGGGAAAACACCACATATATGTGTATAAATATCAGCATCGAGAGTCAACGCCTTCGAGAACGTTACCACCTTCTGTGAGAGACGACCTGCTACGTCAATAGCTTCACATATCCAGTGTTTTCGAAAGTCAACCCACGTATTCCTGGAATAAATCCGCGGAACAGTATTAAATATGCAATAGACACCTTAATTCACGGTTTGAATATTAAATATTGAGCGTCAAACCGTTTGAGAAAGTTACAAATTGCTATAAAGTCAAAAGATTTACAGAAGCCCTTACCTCCAGAGAACATAACCCGATGTATGTAGAGTATTACTTCGAACTCAGGGTACAAATTAGTATACATTGCAGTGAAAAGCACCTTAAGTTCATTTATGATCGGGGGTGAAACCGATCGAGAGCGTTACCACACTCCTTCAGGGTCGAATGGATAAATCAATAGCGCCACCGATCCTGTGATTCCTTGTGTCAAACCACGTATACCTGGAGTGAATGTGCCGAACTGTGTTAGCATAATGACACATTAATTCGTGGATTGAATATTAAAGCAGACCCTCAGACCGGTGTATACCGATGCCAATTTCTATAAGGTCAATCGTTTCACCGATGACCTTATCCCCGGAGCAACTAACCGGCTGTCTGAAGAGTATAACTTCGGGTTCAGAGAAGGAAGTTAGTCTCCATTTTAGTGACGTGCTCCATAATTTCATGTTTGAATTATGAAATCAAGGGCCAAGCCAATCGAGGACATTGCCACTCACTATTGGAGTCGTAAGGCTACGTCAGTAGCTGCAGACTTGCTGGAATTCCGAGGGATAAAACAGGTATTCCGGAGGCAATTCCGCTGACCAGTATTCGTAATAGTGACCTTCATTCACGGTTTGAGTATTAAATCAGGCCGACGTGTCGCTGTAGATCATTAACTATACGTGTAGGGCCAACTACTTACAAAATGCCTTTCGCTCTGAATAACTAACTTGCTGTATCGGGAGTACAACAGCGTGTTCAGATGTACTAATTAGTATACGTTTTGGTGACGCGTACCATAATTTGATGCATGAATTGGAAGATCGAGGGTCAAACCGTTCGAGAACGTTTCCACCACCTTTGAGATTCGAACATCTGAGTCAATATCTTCACATATCCTGCGTTTCCGAGAGTCATACCAGGTATTTCTGCAATCAATCCGCTGAACAGTATTGGCAATTGACACCTCCATTCACGGTTTGAACATTAATGTCGAGATTCAATCTGTCGGAGATCAGTGTCAATTGGTATAGAACCATTTCATTTGATGAAGGCATTACTTTCGGAGAACATAACTCGCTGTACCGTGATATCTTGACGCATTCTGTGATTCCGAAAGCTACACAAGTTATTCCGGGAGTAAATTCGCTGAACAGCATTGGCAATAGTCGCCTTAGTTCACGGTATGAATATTAATGTAGAGACAAACCGTTGGACTACGTTTCCCGTTGGTATATAGTGAAACGATTTACCGACGACCGTAATTTCCGCGAAATAAGCTCGCTGAATGGCGAGTGTAACTTCGTGTTCAGAGACACAAGTTAGTTCACATTTTATTTCGGGGCACCTGAATTTCATGTATGAATATGATGATCCATAGTCAAACTCACGGTGAACGTTACCACCTTCCTTACGTGTCGGACAGAGCTAAGTCAATAGCTTCACATATCCAGTTATACCGAGAGTCACACAAGGTATTCCTGGAGAAATGAAGCAGAACAGATTTGCAATACACACCACAATTCTATGAATATTAAAGTATAGAGTCGTACCGACGGCTAACATTAACAATTCGTATTAAGCCATTCCCTTTTTCGAATACCTCACCTGCCGATAACAAAACACGCTGTTGCGAGCGTCATGCTTAGTGCTCACTCATACAATTGAGTATACATCTCAGCAGGAGCACACCTTATTTTCAAATATGAATTAGGAGATCGAGTGTCAAAACGTTCAAGATTGATACATCCTTATATGATAGTCAAACGGCTGAGTCAATAGCTTCACATATCCTGTTGTTCCGAAAGTGATACCAGTTATTCCAGGAGTAAATTCACTGTTCAGAATTGGCAATAGACACTTTTATTCAAGCTATGAATATCAAAGGACAGTGCCAATCCGTTTGAGAAAGCTACGTATTGCTATAAAGTCAAACGCTTTACCGAATGCCTTATCGTGCGAGAAGCTGACCCACCGTTTCGAGAGTATAGCTACGTGTATATGGAAACACATTAGTATACATTTTAGTGACGGTACCATAAATTCATGTATGAATTATAATATCGATGGTCAAAGCGTTTGTGAACGTTACCACCTTCTTTGAGAGCCGAACAGATAAGTCAGTAGCTCCACCTATCCTGTGATTCGGAGAGGCAAACCAGGTATTCCGGAAGTAAATCTGCTGAACTGTCTTAGCAATAGACACCCTAAATCACTGTTTGAATATTAAAGTAGAGCGGAACACAGTATGAGAACGTAACTGATTGCTATAATGACAAACGTTTTACCGAATGCGGTACCGTTCGAGGAGTTAGCCCTCCGTAATAGAGAGTATAAACTACGTATTTAGGGAAACACATTAGTATACAATTCTGTGAGGGCTCCTCACATTCTTGCATGAATTATAGGATCGACGGTCATACCCATCGAGAACATTACCACCTTCTGTGAGACACGATCGGCTGAACTTATAACTTCACCTATCCTATGATACCGAGAGTCAAACCAGGAAATCCCAGAGTCTATCCGCAGTAGAGTATTGGCAGCAGACACCTTAGTTTACGGTATAAATAGTAATATAGATATTCGAACCACAGCAGAACGTTTCTTACAGGTATAGGGTCGATCCGTATTCCGGATACCTTACCCTCCGAGAACCTATCCCGCAGCCGCAAGTGTCACATGGGGTACAAGGAAAAAAATTGGTTGACACTTTAGCAGACGGGCACGTTAATTGCAAGTATCAATAGGAAGATGGTGGGTCAAATCGTCCGAGAACGTTACCACACCTTTGTACAGTCGCAAGGCTGATGCAATAGCTTCACCTTTCCTGTGATTTGGAGGGACAAACCGTGTTTTCCGGGAGAAAATCCACTGAAGAGTAGTAGAAATAGATACCTTAATTCACTTTATGGATGTTAAAGTACAATGTCAAACCATTTTAGAACGCTACCTAATGCTATAGAGTAAAACTTCTTATCGCAAGCCTTACCTTGCAAGAACATGTTGCGCTGTATCAAGAGTAGAACTTCGTGTTCATGGCAGCAAATTAGTATATATTTCAATGACGGCACCCTTAAATTCATGTGGGAATTCGAAGATCGAGTGCCAAACATTTCGAGATCGATACCGCCGTCTGTGAGTGACGAACAGTTAAGTTAATTGCTACACCTTTTCTGTGATTCCAAGAGTCAAACATTGTACTACGGGAGTATATGCCCTGTACATTATTGGCAATAGGAACCTTAATTCACGGTATTAACATTAAAATACAGAGTTAAACCGTTGCTGAACGTCACCCACTGCTATACAGTAAAACATCTTACCGAACGCCTAAAAATTCGAAGCAGGTAACCGGTTGTATTGAGCGCATGACTGCTTGTTCAGAAAAGCTAATTTATGTACATTTTAATGTCGAGGACCGTAGTGACATGAATGAATACAAAGGTCGATCAGCAAACCGTTCGAGAACGTTACCGCCTATTTGAGAGTCGAACGGACAAGTCAGCAGTTTTACCTGTTCTGTGATTCCGAAGGACGAACCAGGCATTCCGAGAGTAACAAAACTGTAAATTATTGGCAATGGACATCTCGATTCACGGTATAAATATTAAGGTACACAGTCCATCCCTTGTAGAACGTTACCTATTGGTATAATGTCAAAAGCTTTGGTGAAGACCTTACCGTCTAAGAGCATAACCCACTGAATGGAGAATATAACCTCGTATTCAGAGAAGGGCATTAGTTTTCATTTCAGTGACGCGCAACTTAACTTCCTGCATCAATTACAAGATTAAGCAGCAAACCGTTCGAGAACGTTCCCACCTTCTTTGAGAGGCGAATGGCAAGTTCAATTGCTTCACCAATCTTGTGAGTCCAAGAGTCATATCAAGTGATCCGGGAGTAAGTCCGCTGATAACTATTGGCAATATGCATATCAATCCGCGGTGTGTATATTAAAGTAGAGAGTCAAACCCTCGGAGAACATGATAAATTGATATATAATTCATATTTTTCCGAATACCTTACCTAGTTTGAACCTAACCTGCAGTACCGAGTATATATATTTCAGTTCGGAGAATCATATTAGTACACATTCTTATGACGGGCGCCATATTTACATAAATGAATGGAAAAATCGTGAGTAAATCCATTCGAGATCGTTACCACCCTCCTTGTGTGTAGGACAGATAGTTCAATAACTTCACCTATCCGGAGATTCCGAGATTCAAACCAGGTAATCTGGGCGTAAATCTGCAGGACAGTATTGGCAATAGGCAACTTAATTCACGGTTTGAATATGAAAGCGGAACTTCCAACGGTTGTAGAACGTTACGAACTGGATTAAAGACAAACGTTTTAGTAAAGGCTTTATCTTCCGGGAATAGCACTCGAATAATCGAGAATATAACTTCGTGTTCACAGATAGAAATTAGTATTCATTTCAGAGACGAGCATCTTTACTTTGTGTATGAATTAGAAGATCGATGGTCAAACTGTTCGAGAACAGGATAGCTTCACCTGTAATTCCTGTAATTCCTGTAATTCCGATAGTCAACACCGGCATTTAACGAGTAAATCCGTTGAACAGTTTTGGCAATTGACACCTTAACTCACGGTCTGAATATTTTTGTAGGGAGTCAAGCCGTTGGTGAACATTACCAATTCGTATAGAGTCATGCATTTTTTGAATACCTTACCTCCAGATATCCAATCCTGGTGTAGCGAGTGCCCTGCTTAATGTAAACAGAATCAGATTAGTAGGCATTTTAGGGGAAGGGCAACACATGCTTATGTACAAATATCAACATCGAGAGTCAAACCGTTCGAGAACGTCACCACCATCATTGACGGCCGGACGTCTAAGACAGAAGCTTCACATGTCCTGTGATTCCGAGAGTAATGCCAGGTATTCCTGGAATAATCCGCAGAACAGTATTGGCAATAGACAGCTTATTTCACCATATGAACTTTAAAGCAGTGCACCAAACCGTTGTAGAGCATTACGTATTCGTATAGAGTCAAACGCTTTACCGAAGAGCTAACCTTCCGTGAAGTTAACCCTCTGTATCGAGCGTATCACTTCGTATTCAGAGAAGCAAGTTCGTATACATGTTGGTTACGGCTACATTAGTATCATGTGTGAATTCAATGATCCAGGGAAAGCGGTTCGAGAATGTGACAACCTTCCTTGAGATTGGAACAGCTAACGGAATTGCTTCTTTAAGAGTCGAACGGACAAGTCAGAAGCTTCAGCTATCCTGTGACTCCGAGAGCGACACCGTGTATTCCAGCAGTAAGTACGATCAACAGTTATGGCAATAGACACCTTAATTCACGCAATGAATATTAAAGTGGAGAGTAAAACCGCGGAAGAACGTAACGTATTTGCAAAGAATCAAACTCTTTCCCGAAGGCCTAACCTCCAGAGATGCTAACCCGCTGTATCGATCGTATAACACCGTGTTCAGTGAAAGAAATTACACAACATTCTAACGGCGGGCACCATAAATTCAAGTATGAATAAAATGCTAAAGCGTCTAACCGTTAAACAACGGTATCGCCTTCCTTGAATGTCACACTTCTATGTCAATTGCTGCACCTATCCCTTGATTCCGAGAGGCAATTCAGGTATACCAGGGGTAAATGCGCTGAACCGTATATGTTTAACGGTTGGTACCAAACGGTTTGACGCTTTACTTTTCTATTCAAACCGTGCATTAGATTGTCTATTGGCAGTACTGTTCAGCGACTATACTCCAGGAATACCTGGATTGACTATCCGAATACCTGGACTGGTGAAGCTATTGAGTTAGCTGTTCTAATCTCAAAGAGGGCGGTGGCTTTCTCGAATGGTTTGACACTCGATCTTCTTGCTCATAATGAAACTAAGGTCCCGGTCTCTAAAATGTATAATAATTTGCTTCTCTGAACACGAAGGCATACTCTAGCTACAGCGGGCTAGGTTATCGGAGGGTAAGGTCTTCGGTGAAACGTTTGACTCTATACCAATTGGTGACGTTCTCCAACGGTTTGACGATCGATCCTCTTATTCAGACCTGGAATTAAGGAGCCCGCGACTAGAACATAAACTAATTTGTAGCTCTGATCGCGAATGTATACTCTCGATAGAGCGTGACAGTTTTTCGGATGGTAAGGTTGTCGTCCAAACGTTTGACACTATACCAATAAGTAAAGCTCTCAAACTATTTGACGCTCTATATTAATATTCAAACTGCGAAATAAGGTGTCAACTCCCAATTCTGTTTAGAGGACTTACTTCTCGGTTTTCCTGGGTTGACTCACGGAATCACGGGCTAGGTCAAGTTATTCACTTGGCCGTTCGACTCTCAATAGGGGCGGCAATGTCAGACTGCCTCCCGATCTTCTAATGCATAAACGAAATTAAGGTGCCCATCACTAAAATGCCTACAAATTTGCATCTCGGGACATGAAGTAATGCCCTCAATAAAGCGGGCTAGCTTTTCGGAAGGAATGGCCTACGGTAAAAAGATAGACAGTATACGAATGGATAAAGGTCTACAATGGCTTGACCTCCTGCTATAATATTCGAACAGTGAATAATGGTACGGCAGATCGAGCAACACTACTGTATGGTCTCCGTTAATTTCTTAAGACATGATATTTAACCGCAAGCAATTCTTTCTCATTTTTATATTCATATACAAATACTGCAATTTACTGATATGGTCATTACATTTTTTTTCGAAATTGTCTATTGATAGTTGAAATAATTGTATTTCTGAATACATGTGTCTTTGGAACTAGTTCAGTGCTCGTTTATGACATTCTTTTGTTAAACATATTGTTATTTTACATGATTGTCTGTATACGTACCTACGCTTCCATAGCGACACGAATGGACTGAGTTGCAGTTGCCTTCGATATGTCGGAACAGCACTGCTGGATGGTCTTCGTCAATTTCATTAACTCTGATTTGGTTCCGTATGGATTTCATCCCAGTCTTCCATTTATATATACATCTTGCAATTCTCTCTTCGGATATCTTCGATTCCTTCCATAATTTGCAGTTTGTGATTTCAAAAACTTATATTTCTTAGTAAAGGGGTCCTTGAAAATAGTTGAGTGTACGATTATAACATTATTTTATTGTACTTATGGTTATTGTACATGATTGTCTGTATACGTACCATCGCTTCCAGAGCGACACGCCTGGAGCGGGCAAGTCGTTGCGTACGGTGGATAGGCGCGAGACTACTATAAGGTATTGGATAACTTCTTTAGCCTTGATATTGTACCGTATGCACTCCTTCGCTGTTTTCCATTTATTTAGACATATTGTCATTTACTGGTATAATATTTTCGATTCTTTTCAAAATTTCAAATTTATAACATCAAAAATTGTATTTCATAGGAATAGTGTCCTTGGAAATAGATGAGTGCACGTTTATGAAAATATTTCGATAAATTTGTTGTTATATTATATGATAGTCTGTAAATGTACTTACGTTTCCGGATTGACACGGCTGAACTGGCCTTGTAGGTGCGTACGGCAGATCGGAGCGGCACGTTGCATGACATTCGTTATTTTCTCTAACCATGATTTTACGGCGTATGAATTTTTTACCAATTTTTTCATTTGTGTATAAATCCTGTTATGTACTCTTATGATATTTTCGATTTTCTTCGAAATTTTCAATTCTTATTTTAAGAAATTGTATGTCTTAGTAAAAGTGTCTTTGGAATCAGTTGTGTGTACGTTTGTGGCAAAACTATGTAAAATTCTTTCTCTTTTATATGATACATTGTAAACGTATCTACGCTTCGGGCGCGGTACGGTTGTAGTGGTCTTGTAGTTAGGTACGACAGATTTGAGCGGCATACTGGATTGTCCTCGTTTATTTTTGTAACCCATGAGTTTAAACTGTATGCATTCTTTCCCTACTTGTCCATTTATTTTATACGTTCTTTAAATAACTGTAATGATATTTTAGATTTCTTTTTTGTAATTCTCAAGTTCTATTGTAAGAAATTGTATTTCCTGGTAAAACTGACTTTGGAAATAGGTGAGCGTACGCTTATGACATTATTTTGTTTAACTAACTCTTATTGTGTATGATTGTCAGTATACGTACCTAAGCTGACGGAACATCACGACTGGAGTGCACTTGCAGTTGCGATCGGTACTTCGTAGCGACACTACTTCACGATTATCTTTAATTTCTACATCCTCGATATCCTATCGTATGCATTATTTCCCATTTTTCCATTTATTTGTACTAACTGTAATGTAGTGTTATGATATTTTCGATATTTTGCGCAATATTCAATTTGCATTTTAGAAAATTGTGTTTCTTAGTAAATGTGCCATTTAGGATTAGTTGTGTGAACGCTTATGACAATATTGTGATCAATTCTTTGTTATCTTGTATGACTGTCTGAATACGCATCTATGCTTCCTGAGTGTCACGAATAGATTGGACTTGCAGTTTCAATCGGCATATCGGTGCGACGCTACTACACGATTTTCGATAATTTATCTATCCATGACACTGAACCGTATGCTTTGTTTCCCAGACCGCCATTTATTTATACATACTGCAATTTACTGTTTTGATATGATCCGTTTTTCTCATAGTTTCTAAGTTTTATATTCACAAATTTCTTCGTAGTAAAAGTGTCTTTGGAATTAGTTGAGTGCACGTTTATGACATTATTTAGGACAGTTTGTTGCCTGTATTATTTGATTGCCTATACACGTACCTACGCTGCCGGTGCGGCACGAATGTGGATGCGTTGCAGTTGCGTAGGCAGATCGGAGCGAGAAAAGCGTATGGCCCTTCTTTCTTCTTTGCCCTTACCAATGTAGCGTAAGCACTGATAGGCTGGATATTATTTATTTCTACATACTGTAATTTACTTTTATGATATTTTCGATTTGTTTCATAACTTCTAGTCTTTAATTTGAAAAACTGTATTTCTTAGAAAAGGTGTCTATGGAATTTGTAGAGTGTACGTTTGATGAGATATTATTCTAATCCTATCATAGTTTTACATTATTGGCCGTATAGGTGTCCACGCAGCCGGAGCAACACGACAGGCGAGGTCTTGCAGACGCGTACGGCAGATCGAAGCGGCACAACCGGATGGTTGTCGTTAATTCCTTTAAAAGTAATGTTGTAACGTATTCAGTCTTTCACAATTCTCTGTCTACTTAGAAATACGGTAATTTACTCTCACGATATCCTTAATTTCCTCCGATGTATCATATTGTTATTTAAAATATTGTATTTCTTATTGAAAGTATCTTTGGGATTAGTTAAGTGTACGATTATGATAATGTTTTGCTATACATACTGTTATTTCATACGGTTGCCTGTATGCGCACCTACGCTTCCGGAAAGACACGGCTGTAGTGGCTTTGCAGTTGCGTACGGCACATCGGAGCTTCACTACTGGATGGTCCTCGATAATGTTTTTAACCTTGATATTTTACAGTAATAATTTTTTCCCAGTGTTTCATTTATTTGTACATACTGTAGGTTACTGCTGTGATATATTCACTTGTCCTAAAAATACAATTTCTATAATAAAAAATTGGAGTGTTTGACTGAAATCGGAAATATCGTAACAGTAGATTACAGAATGTAGTAATAAATAGTGAATATCGAAAGAATGCATTCGGCACAATATCAAGGTTAGAGAAATTAACGAAGATAATACCGTAGTGTCGGTCCGATATGCCGTACGCACCTGCAAGACCATAACAGGCGCGTTGCTCCGGCGGCGTATGTACGTATAAAGACAATAATGTAAAATGAAAATAAGTTTCATCATAATATTGGCATAAACGTACACACAACTAATCCTAAAAGGCACATTTACTAAGAAACACAATTTTCTAAAATGCAAATTGATATTTTCGAAGAAGAACGAAAATATCACAACAGTAAATTACAGTATCTATAAATAAATAGAGAACTGGGACAGAATGCATATGGTACTAAATCACGGTTAAGGAACTACCAGAAACCAGACAGTAATGCCTCTTCGAGCTGCCGTGTACAACTACAAGACCTCGACAGTCGTCTTGCTCCGGATGGTTTGGTACGAATACAGACAATCGTGTAAAATAACAACAAACTTGACAAAATACTGTAACAAACGTAAGCTCAACCAATTCGAAAGGAACTTATACAAAGAAATACAATTTTTCAAAATTAAAATTTCGAATTTTGAAATGTATCAAAAATATCATAATATTAAATTACAGTATGTATTAATAGATTGAAAACTGGGAAAAAATGCTTACGGTTCAATATCAAAGCAATAGAAATTTCCGACGGCAATTGAGTAGTGTCCTCCCCGCCTACGGAACACAACTACAACATAATTCCAGGCGTGTCGTACAGGAAGCGTGTGTGCGTATAGAGACAATCCAATAAAATAACAATCAATTTACAAAAATATTGCCATAAACAATCATTCTACTAATTCGTTGGAACTTGTCCTAAAAAATGCAATTATTAAGACAAAAAGTTAGAAGTTTTGAAAAAAAAATGGGAAATATCATTTCTGTAAATTACAGTATGTATAAGAAAATGAAAAACTGGGGAAAATGACAACGGTACATAATCAAGTTTAAAGAAATAAACGTGGGTCTTCCAGTATGCCGCGACGATCTGCCTTTCGCAACTGCAAGACCACTCTGGTCGTGTCGCACACGAAGCGTAGTTACGTCTACAGACAATCGTAAAAGACAACAGTAAGTTTAACATAAGAATGTCATAAACGTACGCTCAACTGATTTCAAAGTCACTTTCACTCAGAAATATGTTTTTTGAAAATAAAAACTGGAAATTATGAGAAAAATCGAAAGTACCGATACAGCCAATTGCAATATGTATAACATGAGGGTAAACTGCGAAGAAATGCATACGGTACAAAATGAAGGATGAAGAAACCATGACTATACATAGTGCCGCTCCGATGTACCAAAGGCAACTGCAAGACCATTCCTGTCGTGTCGCTCGGGAAGCGTACATACGAATTACAGACATTTGTATAAAATAACAGTAAGTTTGAGAAAATATTGCCCTAAAAGTACGATGTTCTAATTCCAATGACACTTTTCCTGAAAAATATTTTTTGATATTAAAAACTGGTAATTATGTGAAAAATCGAAAATATCGTAACTGTTAATTACAGTATGTAGAAATAAATATATATACGAGATGGAATGCTTGCCATACAGTAGTGAGGTTAATCAAATTAATGAAGTCCATACTACAGTGTGGGTTTATTCTACCGGTCGCAACTACAAGACGGCAACAGTCTTGTCACTCCGGATGCGTATGTGAGAATACAGACGACCTCTTAAAGTGACAATAATTTTGACAAAATAATGCCATGAACGTAAGCTCATCTAATTCAAAAGGAACTTTACCTTAACAATACATTTTTGGGAATTTAGAACTGGAAATTTTGAAACGAATTGAAAATATCACAACTATAAATGAGAGTATGCATAAATAAATGGAATGCCGGGAAAAATGCATACTGCACAATCTCAAGACTAAAGAAATTAACCTAGACCATCCAGCAGTGCCGCCCAGATTTGCTGTACGCAACTAGAAGACCACTACAGTCGTGTTGTTCCGAAAGCGTAGGTACCTATACACACAATCGTACAAAATAACAATAAAATTAAAAAACTGATGTTACAAACGCACACTGAACTAATTCCAGAGCCACTTTTACTGAAAATTACAAATTTGTAGACAAAGGATTAAAGTTTAAATAAGAATTGAAAGTTTCAATGCAATAAGTAAGAGTCTGCATAAGTAAATGGAAGACTGGGATAAAATGCAAACGGTACTATATCAAGGTTAAAGAAATTAACAAATACCATCCATAAGTGCCGCTCCAATATGCTCTACGCAACTGTAATACGTCGCCCGTCGTCTCGTTCCGGCATCGTAGTTACGTACACAGACAATGAGAATATAACGTAAGATATACCAAACTATTATCATAAACGTACACTTAACTAATTCCAAGGAAAGATTTCCTAAGAAATACAATTTTTACAATTCAAATTCAAATTATGAAAAAAGTCGAAAAATCATAACAGTAAATTGCAGTATGCAGAAGTAAATTGAAATTTGCGAAAGATGTCATGAGGTACAATATTGTGGATAAAACGGTTAACGAAGATCTTGCGGTATGACGCTTCGATCTGGCGTTCGAAATTGCAAGACCACTTCAGCCGTGACGCTACAGCACCGAAGGTACGTATACAGACATCCGTGTAAAATGAAAAAAAGCATAACAAAATATTGTCATAAACATAAGCTCAACAAATTCAGAAGGCATGTATACTAAGGAATACAGTTCCTTGTATTTAAATTTATGAATTTTGAAAAGAATTGAAAAAATCATAACAGTAAATGCAGTATGTAGAAATGAATAGAAAATTGCAAAAGAATGCATACGGCACAATCTTATGGATAAGGAAATAAACAAAGACCATCCAGTAGAGCCACGGCGATCTGGCGTTCGCAACTGCATGTCCTCGCCAATGGTGTTGGTCCAGGAACATAGGTTCTCATACAGAATGTCACATAAAATAGCAATATGTAACAAATATATGACATAAGCGTGCACACAAGTAATTACAAAGACACCTTTCTTAGGAAATAGAATTTCATATAATAAAAATTGAAAATTTGGATGAAAATCGAAAATATTAGGACAGTAAATTGCAGAATGAATATATAAAGTAAACATTGGGAACAAAGCATAAAAATAAACAGGAAACTGCGAATGAATGGTTACGGTACTATATTGAGTACATTGAAATTAACAAAGATCATACAGTCAAGTATCTCGGAACTACCGAACGCAACTACAAGTCCACTCCAATCGTGTTGCTGCAGAAGCGTAGGTTTGTATTCAGACAATTATATTATACAACAGAAAATTAAACAAAATATTTGCACGTATTTATACTTATCCAATTCAAAAGGCACTTTTACTAAGAAGTACAAATATTTAATTTAAAAACACGAAATTATGAAAAAAACGAAAATAGCATAACCGTAATATACAGCATGTTTAAATAAATGGAGGACTGGGAAGAGATCCATACGGTACAGTATTATGGTAGAAGAAATTAACGAAGCTCATAGGCTAGCGTCGCTCCGATATACCGATAGCAACTACAAGAGCACTCCACTCGTGTCGCGCTGTAGGTGAGGTACGAATACAGATAATCATATAAAATATGAAGAAGCATAAATCAATATTGTCATAACTCAACTAAACCCATATACACTTTTCCTAAAAAATACAGTCTTTGAACTTAAAGACTGGAAGTTATGAAAGAAACCGAATCGTAAAAGTAAATTGCAGTAATTTTTAATAAACGGATGGCTGGGATAAAATGCATGCGGCACATATTCCTCTTTATGAAATTAACGAGGACCATCTAGTAGTGACGTTCGGATGTGTTGAACGCAAATAGAAAATAACTCCTACCGTGTAGTATCAGTAGCGTAGGTACGTATGCAGACAATCATATACAATAACTATATGTATAATAAAACAATGTTATAAACCTACACTCAACTCATTTAATAGACAAGTTTCCTCAATAATACAATTTTTCAAATTAATGCCTGAAAATTATGAAAAAAATCGAAAATATCATTACTATAAGTTAACTAATGTAGATGCAAATAGAAAACTGAGAAAGAAATCTTATGGCACATTATTATGGTTAATCATATTAACAAAGACCATAGAGTATTGTCTCTCAGATCTACCGTATGTAACTTGAATAACACTCCAGTCGTGTCGTTGCTGCAGCGTATGTTCGTGTACAGACAATCGCATTATACAACAACAAATTCAACAAAAGATCGGTATAAACGTACACTTATCAAATTCCAGTGACACTTTATCAAAAAAATATGACGCTTGAAATTAAATATTGAGATCTTTGAAAATGTTCGAAAATATCATAACAGTAGATTACAGTATGTGTAAATATATCGGAAACTGGGAAAAATGCATACGTTATAAGATGAAGGTTCAAGACAATAACCTAGTCCATCCAGCAGTGCGGCTTCGTTCTGCCGTACGCTACTACAAGACCTCGACAGTCGCGTCCCCCAAACAGAGTTGGTATATATGCAGACCATCGTATAAAAAAAGTATAAGCTTAACAAAATATTGACACTCATCTAATGCCAAAGACACTGTTACTAAGATACACTATCCTTTAAACGAAAAATTGAAAATATTGAGAAACATTGAATATACCATATCAGTAAATTGCAGTTAGTTAAACTACAAGGAAGACTGCAATAGAGTCTCTGCAGTATAATATCCAGGTTATAGAAATTAACGGAGACCATACAGAAGCATCGCTCCGATCTACCGTACACAACTACGAGGTCATTCCAGTCGTGTCGCACTGGAAGCGTCTGTATGTACACAGAAAATCATATAAAATAACAATAAGTTTAACGTAATATTACCATAAACGTAAACTCATCTAACTCAAAAGTCAATATTATTAAGAAATACAACTCACAAAATAGAAAATTAACAATTTTGAATAAAAATCGACGATATGAAAGCAGTAAGTTACTGTATGATTAAATAAATAGATGCCCGGGATTAAATGCATACCATACAAAATTAAGTTTAACGAAATTAACTACGACCGTCCTGTAGTGCCGCTTCGATCTGTCGTACGCAACTACAAGACATCGCCAGTCGTGTTACACTGGTACTGTACGTTCGTATAGAGATAATCATATAGAATAACAATAAGTTTATCAGAATAATGTCATAAACGAATACTCGATTAATTTCAAAGGCACTTTTACTAAAAAATACAAATTTTTTACATAGAAATTGAAAAATTTCGGGGGAACAAGAACGAAAATAAAACAACAGTAAATTGCAGTATCTATAAATAAATAGAAAATTGTGACAGAATGCATATGGTACAAAATCAAGGATATGGAATTGACTGGAACCATACAGTAATGCCGCTTCGAGCTGCAGTGTATAATTACAAGACGTCGATATGACTTCAGATAACCTGTGATAGCATGAGTACAAGCAGGTATTCCTGGCGTAAATCCACTGGACAGTATTGGCAATAGGCACATTAATTCGCGGGTTGAATATTAATGTAGAGCGTCAAACTGTTTGGGTAAGTTGCCAATTTCTATAAAGTCGAACGTTTTGCTGGAGACCTTACACTCCGAAAGACTAACCAGCTGTATTGATGGTATATCTCCGTGTTGAGAAGAACAAATTAGTATACATAATATAGACGAGCACCATTGATCCGTGCATGAATTAGAAATTCTCGGGTCAAACCGTTCAGACCTTTGCCACGTTCGTTGACAGTGGAACGGCTAAAACAATAGCATATGCTTTCTTGTGATTCCGAAAGCAAAACCAGGCATTCCGGGAGCACATCCGCTGGACAATATTGGCAATTGACAGATTATTTCACGGTATGAATATGAAGGTAGAGCGTCAGTCGGTTGTAGAGCTTTATCATTTAATTCAGAGTCAAACTTTTTACCGAGGGCCATACTTTCCGAGAAGTCCAAACCGCTGCAGCAAGTGTCCTGCTCAGTGTTCACGATAGCAATCTAGTAACATTTACTACTGGAATACATGGCTAGACTCTTAGAATATTTGAATACGTCAAGCTATGGACCTAACCGTGCGTCTCTAAAAGAAAGTGCTAACGTTCTCGAAGGGTTTGACATACGATCTTCTAGTTCATACATGAAGTTAAGGTGTCCATCTGCTAAAACGTCTATCAATTTGGTTCCCTGATCCCGATGATATATCCCCCGACACAGCGGGTTATGATCTCAGAAGGTATTGTTCCCGGGAAAGAATATTACATTATACCAGTTGGTAACGTTACCAAACGGTTTGACGCTCTACTTTAATATTCATGCCGTGAATAAAGGTGTTATTGCTATTTCTGTTCAGCACATTTGATCCTGGAATACCAGGCATGACTCTCGATATCGCAAATATAGGTGATGCTATTGACCCAGCCTTTCGATTCTCAAGAAAAGTGGTAACATTCGCGAACGGTTTGACCCGCGATTTTGCAATTCATACATGAAAATGAGGTGTCCGCCTGGTAAAATATCTACTAAAATAATTCCGTGACCTGTGTGCAGAACGCTTCCTACAGCTGGATAAGTTTCTCGGAAGTTAAGGTCGTTTGTAGAAAGGTTTACTCTATACGAATAGTTAACTTTCTGCACGGTTTGACACTCTAATTTAATATTCAAACCGTGAATTAATTTTATTTCAGCGGAATTAATCCCGGAATACCAGGTTTTGATCGTGGTGTCACAGTACAGGTGAAGCTATTGGCTTAGCGGTGCTACTGTCGGGAAAGTTGGTAACGTTATCCATATGTTTGAATCTCGATCTTCTTACTCATACATGAAATTAAGGAGCCCGCCACTAATATTTATAGTATTACTTTCCACTAAACATGATGTCATATTCTCGATACAGCGGGTTAGGTTCACCGCAGGTAAGGCTTTGGGTAAAAGGTTTGACTCGATACAAATTGGTTACGTTCTCAAGTTGTGCGGCGCTCTGCTATAATAGTCAAACATTGAAATAAGGTGTCCAGTGTCAATATTGTTCGCGGGATTTTCTACCGGTATACCTGCTCTGACTTTCGGTATCTCAGGATAGGTGAAGCTATTCACTTGGCCGTTCGTCTCTCAGAGAAGGTGGTATCGTTCTCAAACGATTTGACCGTCGATGTTCTAACTCATTCATGAAACTATAGCGCCCGTCACTCAAATGAATACTAATTTGTTCCTCTGAACACGGAGTAATAACCTCGATACAGCGGGATTGGTTTTCGGCGTGTAGGGTCACAGGTAAATCGTTTGACTTTATGACAGTAGATAACGTTCTCAAACGGTTTAACGCTTCACTGTAATCTTCATACCGTGAATGAATGTGTCCATTGGTAATACAGCAATGTAGAGTAACTTCTGGCATATTTGGCCTGACCCACGCAAATGCATGACAGTTGTATCTACAGACTAAGCCGCTCCACACTCAACCAAGGTGGTAACGTCCTCGTACGTTTTGACACGCGATCTCCTAATTCATACATTAAATTAAGGTACCGCCACTAAAATGAATAATAATTCGTCCCGCTAAATGTCACGGTATACTCTCGGTTCAGCAAGCTGGTTCCTCGGAGGGTAAGATTTTCACTAAAACGTTTGGCTTTATACCAATTGGTAACGCTCTCAAACGGTTTGACGAACTACTTCAATATTCAAACAGTGAATTAATGCGTCTAATGCCAATACTGTTGAGCTGAATATCTCTCGGTATGACTGGCTTGAGTTTCGGAATCACGGGTTAAGTGAAGCTACTGATTGAGTTGTGCGTATGTCAAAGAGGCGTATTTTTCTGTAACGATTTGACCCTCCATCTTCGAATTCATACAGGAACCAATGATAACTATCACTAAAATGTAAACTAATGTCTTTCTCTGATCACGAAGTTATGCTCTCGATACAGCGGGTTAGCTTCACGGATGGTTAGGTATACGGTAAGAAACGAGACTTTATAAAAATTGGTATTGTTCTCCGACGGTTTGACTCAATACTTTAACGTGTATGCCGCGAATTAAACAGTCTAATACCAAAAATAATCTGCGGCTTTCTCTCGGAATACCTGGTTTGCATCTCGGAATCACATCCTTGGATAGGGTATTGAAATAGCCGATCGGCGCACAGAGACGGTGATAACATCCTCGAATAGTTTTACCCTCGTGCTTCAAATTCAAACGTGAAATTATGGTGCCCGTCACTAAAATATGTACTAACTCTTTCCTCTGAACACGATGTTATACTCTCGATAAAGCGGGTTAGGCCTTCGGTGGATCAGGCATTCGATTAGAATTATGAGTTTGTACCATTTGGTAACCATCTCATATGGATGGACGTAGTAATTTAGTATATAAACCGTGAATTTTGGTGTCTATTGCCAACACTGGTCGCCGTACTTACTCCCGGAATACCTGGTTTGGCACTGAGAGTCACAGACTCGGTGAAGCTATTGTCTTAGCTGTTCGACTTTCACAGGAGGTGGTAACGTTCTCGAGCGGTTTGACCCTCGATATTTCTACTGCTACATGAAACTATAGTGCCCATCTTCTGAAATGTATAATAATTTTCTTCCGTCAGTACTAAGCATGATACTCGCTACAGCGTGTTCAGTTCCAGGAAGGTAAGGGATTCGATAAAAAATAAATTTATAGTAATTCTTAATGTTCTGCGTCGGTTTGAATCTCAACTTTAGTATTCATGCCGTGAATTAAGGTGTCCATTGCCATGCTGTTCAGTGGATTTTACCCCTCAATACCTGCTTTGACTCTGAGTAACACAGGAGATATGACGCGATTAACTGAGCTGTGTGACTTTGAAACATGCTTGTAACGTTCTGGGACAGTTTGCCTCTCGATCTTCTAATTCGTCCATGAAATTAAGGTGCCCGTTACTGAGAGGTATAAAAATTTGTTTCTCTGGCCACGAAGATATTCTCTTGATACAGCGTGTTCGGTTCTCAGAAGTTGGGGTCTTCGGTAAAATCTTTAACACTATACCAATAAGTAACATTCTACAACAGTTGGACTCTGTACGTCAATATGTATATCGTAAACTAGGTTGTCTTTTGCCAATAGTTTACAGCGGCTTTACTCACGGAATACCATGTTTTGCACTCGGTATTACACGAGGGGTGTAGCTATTGATATAACCGTTCGTACCTATGAGTAGGTGGCAACATTATCGAGCGGTGTAACCCACGATCTTGTAATTCATACATGAAATTGACATGCCCGTCACTAAAATATATAGTAATTTTCTTTTCTGATCACTCGGGAATACTCTGGATGTAGTAAGGTAAGGCCTTACGTCAAAACTTTGACACTATAGCAAACGGCAACGCTTTACAACGTTCTGACTCTGTACCTTAATATCTGTAGCCTGAAATAGGATGCTAATGCCAATACTGTAAGGCGGATTTTCTTCCGTTGTACCAGGTTTGGTTCCCGTAATCACAGGAGAGGTGAAGCTATTGACTTGTCCGTTCGAGTCTCAATCATGGTAACGTTCTCGAAAGATGTGACTCTCGATTTTGATATTTATTAATGAAAATGTCGTCTCCCCCTGATAGTATGTCTACTAATATGTTTCCGTGATCAGTAAGCAGGACATTGGCTACAGCGGGTTAGGATTTCTGAAAGTACGGTTTTCGGTAAAACGAATGACTTAATACGAATTGGTAATGTCCGCTGACGCATTGACTCACTACTTTAATATTCATACTGTGAATTAAGGTGTCTATTGCCAATACTGCTCAGCCAATTGACTCGCGGAATAGTACATCTGACTTGCGGAATCGTAGGGCAGGTGAAGCTATTTACTCGTCCGTTCGGTTCTATCCAAGGGTGGTATCGATCGCGAAAGGTATGATCATCGAGCTCCTGATGCGTACATGAAATTAAGGTGCCCGTCGCTAAAATGTGTACTAATTTGCTTCACTTGACACGAAATTATGCTCTCCATAAGCGGGTTAGGTTCTGGGAGGGTATGGTCTTCCGTAGAAGGTTTGAATTTATGCCCATAGGTATCGCTCTGAAACGTCTTCACGCTCTACCTTAATCTTCAAACCGTGGATTAAAGTGTCCATTGTCAATAGTGTACAGAGGATCCACTTCAGGAATACCTGGCATCACCCCCGAATCGCAAGATAGGTGAAGCTATTGACTTAGCTGCGCGACTATCACAGAAAGTCATAACGTTATCGAGCAGACTGACACTCGATCTACTATTTCATACATGAAATTAAGAAGCCCGTCACTAAAATGTCTGCTAATTTGTTTCTCTAGACAAGAAGTTATACCCACGATACCGCGGATAATATTCCCGGAAGGTAAGGTATCCGATAAGGAGTGAGAGTTTATACTAATTTGTAACGTTCTCGTACAGTTTGACTCTCTACCTTAATATTCATGCGGTGGATTAACGTTTCTATTGCCAATACTGTACAGCGTATTTAGATCCGGGATACCTCGTTTGACTTTTGGTATCACAGGATATATAAAGCTATGGACTTACCTGTTCGTCTCTCACAGAATGTGGTAACATTCTCGAACGGTTTGAACCTCGATCTTCCTATTCATATTGAGTTTAAGGTCCCCGTCCTTAAAATGTTTCTAATGCGCTTCCCTGAACACGTAGCTGTTCTCTCGATACGGCGGGTTAGCTTCTCGGACGGTAAGCCATTCGGTAAAACGATTGACCTTATAGCAATTAGTAACGTTCTCGATCTGTTTGCCTCTCCATTTTAATATTCAAACTGTGAATTCAGGTATCAGTAGTCAATATCGTTCAGCGGATTTACTCCAGGAATACGAGGTTTGATTCTCAGAATCACAAACTATGTGGAGCTATGGACTTAGCTGTTCGAATCTCAAAGAATGCGGGAACGTTCTCAAACGGATTGACCCTCAATCTTCTAAATCGTATATGTAATTATTGCGCCCGCCACTGAAATGTATACTAATTTGCTTCTCAGAACACGAAGATATAATCTCGAAACAGAGTGTTAGCTTCTCGAAAGGTAAGGGCATCGGTAAAGAGAAGGACTATATACCTATTGATAATGTTTTCCGACGGATTGACCTTCTACTGTAATATTCATACCCAGAATGAATGTGTCTATTGCAAATAATGACCGGCGGAAATGCTCCCGGAATAACTGGTTTTCCATTCGGTATCACAAGACGATTGACGGTATTTAAGTGGCTGTGCTACCCTCATGGAAGGTAGTTACGTCCTCGAATGGTTTGACTTTCGATTCTGCTACTCATACAGGAAAGCAAGGTATCTCTCTGGTAAAATATCTACATATACGTTTCCGTGAACATTAAGCAAGACACTACCTGCAGGGCGGGGGGGGGGGGGCTCTCCGAGGGTTAGGTGTACGGTAAAAAATAAATACTAATTCGTCCCTCTGAACAACACCATATACACTCGATACAGCGGGTTAGATCTTCGGAAGGTAAGATCTTCAGTAAACCGTTTGACTTTGTAGCTATTGGTAACGTTCTCAAACGGCTTGTCGCACTATTTTGATATCCAAACTGTGAATTGAGGTATCCATCGCCGATACTGATCAGCCGATGTACTCCTGCGATGGCAGGTATTGCTCTCGGAATCGCAGGATATGTGAAGATATTGTCATGCGTGTGCGATTTTCTAAGACGTTGGTAACGATCTGGACCGATTTGCCTTGTAATCCTCTCAGTCGTACATGAAATTAAGGGTCCCGACACTAATATGTATACTAATTTGTTTCTTTGAATACGAAGCAACACACTCCCTGCTGCCAGTTATTTTGTCGGAAAGCAAGGTAATCTGTAAAAAGAATTACATTATACCATCTGGTATCGTTCTCAAACGGTTTCACGTTCTACTTTGGAATTCAAACCCTGAATTTAAGTTTCTATTGCCAATACTGTTCAGCGGATTTACTATAGGGACACCGGCTACGACTGTCGGTGACACACGACATCTGAAGGCATTGACTTAGCCGTTGGAACCTCAAAGAAGGTAGTAACAGTCTCGTACGCTTTGACCCTCGATCTTCTAATTCATGAATGAAATTAAGGTTCCCGCCAGTAACTGTATACCTGTTCGTACCTCAGATCACGGTGTTACACTCCCGATACATCGAGTTAGTTTTTCGACGGGCAAGGCATTCTGTAAGAAGTTTGACCCTACACCTATGGGTAATGTTCTACAACGGCTTGGCGGCCTGCTTTATTATTCAAACGTGAATTAAAGTGTCTATGGTCCATACTGATCAGCGGATTTGCTCCCGGATTGCCTGGTATGACTATCGGAATCCCAAGATAGGTGAAGCAGTCGTTTTAGCTACTCGCACAATTGGTGGTGTCGTCCGCGACCGGTTTGGCCATCGACATGCTAATTCATACATGAATTTAAGGTGCTGTCACTATATTGTATACTAATGTGTTTCTCTAGACACTAAGCTGTGCACTAGTTACGGCGGGATATATTCTCGTAAGGTAAGGACTTCTGTCAAAATAGTAACTATATACCAATTGATAATGATCGCCAACAGCATGACTCTGTACTTTAATGTATATGCCGTGAATTATGGTGTCCATTGGCTATCTAATTCCGCGGATTTACGCCCGGAACGGCTTGTTTTACTCTCGGAATCACAGGATGGGTGAAGCTATTGCCCTTGCTATGCGACTACCAGTGAAGGTGGAATCGATGTCGAACGTTGAATCTGTCGATCTTCTTATTCATACATCGAATTACGGTACCTGACACTAAAATGCATACTAATTTGATTCTCCGAATACTAAGTAATACTCTCGATATCGCGGGTTACGTTATCGGAAAGTAACGCTTTCTGTAAAAAGTTTGAATCTACACCAATGGACAATTGTCCACAACGGCTTCTAGGACTGCATTAATACTCATAATGCGAATTCAAGTTTCTATTGACAATACCCTTCAGCGGATTTACTCCCAGATTAGCCGGTTTGACTTTCGGAATCACATTATGGGTGAAACTATTATCTTATCCGTTCGATTTTAAGGAATGTGGTACCGATCTCGAAAGGTTCAACCCTCGATGATGCAATTCATACAAGAAATTGTGGTGCCAATCGCTAGAATGTATAGTTATTTGTTTTTCTAAACATGAAGTTATACTCTCGATACTGCGGATTATCTTTTCAGAGGGTAAGGTCTTCAGCAAAACTTTAGACTTTACAGATATTGGTAACGTTCTCAAACGGTCTGATGTTCTATATTTAATATTCAAACAGTGAATAAAGTTGTCTATTACTAATACTGTTCACCGTATTTACTCCCGGAAAACATGGTCTGACTCACGGAACCGCAGGATAGGTGAAGCTATTGTGTTATATATGCTATTTCACGACGAAGGTGGTAACGTTCTAGAACGGTTTCACCATCGATCTCCTCATTCATACATGAAATTAAGGTACCCATCTCTGCAATGTATACTAATTTGTGCTTCTGAGTACGAAGGAATACCCTGAATACATCGGGTTATGATCCGGGAGGGTAAGGTTTTGTGTGAAACTATTTACACTGTCCCAATATGTATCGGTATACAAATATTTGACTGTGCATTTTAATATTCTAACCGTGAACTAAGGTGCCCATTGCCATTTGTATACAGTGGATTGACAACCGGTATACCCAATTTGACTTTCCGAATCACAGGACAGGTGAAACTGTAAACTTAGCCGTTCAACTATTAGAAAAGATGGTAACGTTCTCGAACGGATTGATACAAGATATTCCTATTGATACATGAAATTAAGATGTCCGTCTTTGAAATTGTCTGCTAGTTCGTTCCTGTGAACTCAAAGCAAGACAGTCGCTACAGCGGCTTGCGTTCTCGGAATGTAAGGTATACTTTAAAAGGAATGTATACCAACTATGCCAATAGCTTCTCTAATCCCGTGATTCGGAGATGCAAACCAGGTATTCTGAAAGTATATCCGCTCAACAGTATTGGCAATAGAAACCTTACTTCACGATTTGAACATTAAAGCAGACCGTCAAACCATTGTTGTATGTTGCATACTGGTATGCAGTTAAACATCTTACCGATAGCCTAACCTTCGGCGAAACTAACCCTCCACTTCGAAATTATATCTTCGTGTTCAGAGAAGTAAATTATTATACATTTTAGTGACCGGTTATTGCCACATTCCTCGAGATTCGAAAGGGTAAGTCTATAGCTTCATATATCCTGAGATTCCAAAAGTCAAGCGTGATAGTACGGGAGTAAATGCGCTATACAGTAATGGCAATAGATACCTTAATTCACGGATTGAATAATACAGTAGAGCGTCAAACAGTTTGAGAACGATACCACCCTTTCTGTGAGGTACGAGCAGCTAAGTCAATAGCATCATATATCCCATGTTTGCGAAATATAAACCAGATATTCCGGGAGTAAATTCTCATTACAGTATTGACAATATTGATTTCAATTCGAGGTTTAAATATTAAAGCAGGCCGTTAAGCCGTAGTAGAACATTACATGCTCATGTAGGGTTAAACTTCTTACAGAATATCTTACCCTCCGAAAGAGGTATCAGCTCTTTGGAAAGTATGACAGTATGTTCAGAGGTAGGAACATGTAAACATTTTAGTGACGAACACCTTAATGTCATGCATGAACTGAAATATCGAGAGTCGAACCACTCGTGAAGGTTGCCACATTCTGAAGGAGACGATAGGGTAACTCAATATTTTCACGTATCCTCCGATTGAGAGAGTCAAACCAGGTATTCAGGGAGTAAATCCGCTGTACAATATTGGCGTTATACTCCCTACCTCCAGGCTTAAATATTAAATTGCAGAGTGAAATCGTTGTCGAACATAACGAACTGGCATAGATACAAACTTTCTTCCGCTGGCCCTTACCGTCCGATACCCTAGCCTGCTGTATCGATTGTCAAAGTTCGTGTTCATGAAAACAACCTATTATTCTGTTTCGTGACGGGCACCTTCTTTTCATGTATGAATATGGAGATCTATATGCATGCTGTTCCAGAAAGATACAACTATCCGTTAGATTCGCACAGCTAAGTCAATAGCGGCACCTAGCCTGTGATTCCGAGCTTCGATCCAGGTATTGCGAGAGTGAATCCGCTGTTCACTAAAGGCAATAGACACCTTAATTTATGTTATTTATATTAATGTAGGTAGTCAAACCGTTGGAGAATATAACTAGATGGTACAAAGTCAAAGATTTTACCGGAAACATTACCAACCAAGATCATAACCCGCTGCAGCAAGTGTCTTGCTTAGTGCACACGGAAAAAAACTAGTCGATACATTCGCAGGCGGACACCTCATTTGCATGTACGAATAGAACAATAAGGAGCCAATCCGTTAGAGAAAGTTCCCACCTTCTTTTGGAGTCGAACGCCTAAGGATGTAGCCTAGCCTATCCTGTGATTCGGAGTGTCAGTCCGGGAAAACCGAGAGTAAGATCGCTGAAGAGCATTAGCAGTAGACACCACAGTTCACGGTTTGAATAATAAATCAGGTTGTAATGCAGTTGATGAACATTTCATATTGGTGTATGGTCGAAATTCTGCCAGAATGCCTAACTATCCGTAAAACTAACCTGCTATATCGGGAGCATGACACCGCGATCAGTGGCACGAAGTCGCATTCATTCTAGGGATGAGCACCATAAATTTATGTACGAATTAGTAGATGGAGTGTCAAACACTTTGCGAACGTTGCCACATTCTGTGTGAGATGAACGGCTGAGTCAATAGCTTCACGTATACTGTGATTCGGACAGTTAAACCAGGAACCCTGGGCGAAAGATCGCTGATGAGTATTGGCAATTGGCACATTAGCTCACGGTTTGAATATTAAAGTAGAGTGTGAAAGGGTTGTAGATCGTTGCCAATTGCGATACAGTCAATCAGTTTACCGTTAGCCTTACCTTCGGCGAAACAAACCCTCCGTTTTGATTGTAGAATTTCATGTTCAGAGAAAGAAATTAGTCTTCAGTTCTGTGACGGGCGCCTTAATTTCATGTATGAATTCGAAGATCGAGGGTCAAAGCATTCGGACACGTTGCCAGCTTCTTCGAAAGCCAAACGGCTGCGTCAATAGTTTCACCTAGAATCGTGATTCCGAGAATCAAGCCTGGCATTCCAGGAGTAAATACGCTGAACAGTGTTTTCAATAGACACGTTAATTCACGCATTGAATATTAAAGTAGACAGTCAATTCGTTGGAGAACTTAACCTATTTTAATAAAGTCATACTATTTAACGAATAACTTACCATCGTAGATACCACCCAGCTGCAGCGAGTGTCATGCTTTGTACAAAGGGAAACAATTTGGTTGAAATTTTAGCAGACGGTCGCCTTATTTTCATGTGTGAATAGAATGATCGAGAGTCAAAGCTTTCGAGAACGATCCATTCTTCTTTAAGAGTCGAACGGTTAAGTCAATAACTTCACATATCCTGTGATTCCGAGAGACGAACGAGGTATTCCTGGAGTCCATCCGCTGTGTCCATATTGGCAATAGACACCGTAGTTCGTGGTTAGAATATTAAAGTACAGCGTCAAACATTTGTAGTTACATATTTGAGTGATACCAAAAGATTTACAAGAAACCTTTCCCTCCGAGAACAAAACCCGATGTATGTAGAATATTACTCCGTATTCAGATAAAGAAATTAATATACAATGCTGTGAATGGGACAGTAATTTCATGCATGAATGAGAAGGTCGAGTGTTTAACCGTCCGAGAACGTTACAAACTTCATCAAGAGTGGAACTGCTTGTCAATAACATCACCTATCCTGTGACTCCGAAAGTCAAACCAGGAATTCCGGGAGCACATCCGCTGGACAATATTGGCAATAGACAGCTTATTTGACGGTACGAATATGAAGGAAGAGAGTCAGACGGATATAGAGGTTCATCTTTTAGTTTAGAGTCAAACCAAACTGAGCAAGTGTCTTGCACAGTGTTCAAGGTAGCAAATTAGTAACATTTACTCCGGGAATACAAATGATTTGCCTCTTTGAGTATTGGATTACGGCAAGCTATGGACTTAGCCGTTCGTCTCTCAAAGAAGGTGGTAACGTTCTCGAACGGTTTGACCCTCGATCTAATATGTAATACATGAAATTATGGTGCCTCTAACTGAAACTCATACTATCTTGCTTCTCTGAACAGGAAGCCACACCCTCTAGAGTGCTGGCTAGCTTCTGAGATGGTAAGGCCTTCGGTAAAATGTTAAACTCTATGCGAATAGGTAAAGCTCTACAACGGTTTGATGATCTGCCTTATTATTCATACCGTGAAATAAGCTGTCTATTTTCAATACCGTTCGCCGGATTTACTCTCTTGGTATCAATATACATCTGTGTTACGGTCTACTTGAACATTCAAGCCGTGAATTGTGGTGTCTATTGCCAATACGCTTCAGCGGTATTTACCCACGGATTACGTGGTCTGACCATCCGAATCACAGGATAGGTGAAGCTATTGACGTAGCTTTGCGACTCTCAAAGAATCTGATAACGTTCCTGAACGGTTTGACACTCGATATAGTTATTCATTCATGAAATAAAGGGGCCCGCCGCCAGAATGTGTACTAATTTTTAACTCTGATCACGAAGTTATACTCTCGATACAGCGGGTTAACTTCCTGCTAGATATGGCACCGGCAAAAAGTTTGAATCTACACCAATAAAGAACGTTCAAGAACGGTTGGACGCTCTACTTTCATACTCGCACCGTGAATTAGGGTGACTATTGCGAATTCTGTTCTGCGCATTTACTCCCAGAATACCTGGTTTGTATCGCGGAATAATAGGTTGGGGTCTTGCTGACGATATAGCTTTGTGCCTCTCAAACGTCCTGGAAGGGTTTGACCAT
The DNA here is from genome assembly GCF_051020765.1 of Lasioglossum baleicum. Taxonomy (NCBI): domain Eukaryota; kingdom Metazoa; phylum Arthropoda; class Insecta; order Hymenoptera; family Halictidae; genus Lasioglossum; species Lasioglossum baleicum. The sequence continues at coordinate 28,619 of NW_027469757.1, read as the reverse complement.
CGATTTTGTAATTCATGCATGAAAATATGGTGCCCATTACTAAAATGCATACTAATGTGCTTCTCTGTACATGAAGCTGTACTCTCGGTACAGCGGGATACGTTCTCGGAAGGTTACTTGTTCTGTAAAATGAATGACTTTTTAACAATTGGTAATGTCCAACGATTTGACTCATTACTTTAATACTCATGCCGACAATTCAGGTGTCACTTGCCAATGCTGTACAACGGATGTACACCTAGAATTCCTGGTTTGATGTACTCCTGCGATACCAGGCATTGCTCTCGGACTTGCAGGATAGGTTAAGCTATGGGCATACATGTGCGACTCACTAAGAAGTTGGCAACGTTCTGGAAGGGTTAGACTCGAGATCCGCACACTCATACATGAAATTAATGGTCCCGGCAATAATATGTATTCTAATTTGTTTCTATGAACACGAAGCAGCACGGACACACTGCTGCCAGTTATATTCTAGGAAGGTAAGGTAATCTATAAATAGAACGACTTTATACCTACCTGTAATGATCACCGGCGGTTTGACTCCATACTTTAATATCCATGTGGTGAATTAATGTTTCTATTGCCAATACCGCTCAGCTGATTAACTACCTGAATACCTGGTTTGAATCTCGAAATCGCAGGAAACGTGGCGCTATTCTCTTAGCCATGCGACTGTCATACGGTGTGGTATCGTTGTCGAACGATTTGACCCTCCATCTTCTTAGTCATACATGCAATTAAAGTGTCCGTCTGCTAAAGTGTCTAATAATTTGTTTCCCTGAACACTAAGCAAGACACTTGCTGCAGCGGGATAGGTTCATGGAGGGTAAAGTATCCGGTAAGTGGTTTGACCCTATACCAGTAGGTAACGTTCTGCGATGGTTCGAATCTAAATATTACCATTTATACCGAAAATAAAGGTATCTATGGCCAATACAGCACTGCGGATTTACACGCAGAATACCTGGTCTGACTCCCGGAATAACAGGGTAGGTGTAGCTGTTGACTTAGCAGTACGACTCTCAAAAAAGATGCTAACGTTCTCGAACAGTTTGACTCTCGATTTAGCTATTCATACGTGAAACTGAGGTGTCCGTCTGTTGATATGTCCAAACATTTGTTTCCGTGATCACTAGCTAGACACTCACTACAGCATGCTGTATTCTAGGACGGTATGGTATTGTGTGGAAAGAATGACTTTATTCCAATTGGTAATGCTTTCCGTCGGTTTGAATCTCTACTTTAATATTCATACCGTGAATTAATGTGTCTGTTGCGAATACTGTTCAGTGGATTTACTCCTGGAATTCCAAGCTTAACTCTCGGTACCACATGTAGGTGTTGCTAGTGCCTTAGCCGTTCTACTCCCAAGGAAGCTGGTAACGCTCTCGATTGGTTTGACACACAATCTTCTTATTCATGCATGAAGTTCAGGGTGCCGACACTATGATATATACTAATTTCCTTACTTGAACACGAAGTTATAATCTACATACATCGGGATAGAATCGTGCAAAGTAAGGCCTTCTGTAAGAGGGTTGACTGTATAACTGTAGGTAGCGATCTACAATGGTTTGACACTGTTCCGTAACATTGATAACCTGATATAGCGATGTCTAATTCCAATACTCTACTGCAGGATATGTAGTGGAAAACCTAGCCTGTCTCCAGCGTTCGCAGGAGATGTGAAGCTCTTCTCGTGTCTGTGCGACCCTCAAAGTGGGAGGGAACGTTCTAGAACGGTTGATACACGACCTTCTAACTCATACCTGAAATTACGGTACCCGTCACTTAAATGTGTACCAATTTTTTTTCTGGTCACGAACTATGTACTCTCGAAACGCGACTTTGATTCACCGAAGGTAAGGACATCGGAAAGGCATTTGACTTTATATAAATTGGCAATGCTTTCAAACGGTGTGATACTCTACTTTAGTATCCAACCCGTGAATTAAGGTGACCTTTGTAAATACTGGACAGTTGATTTACTACCCGAATATCTGCTTTGATTCACCAAATCTCTGTATAGGTGATGCTACTCACACAGCCGTTCGTCTCTCACAGCAGGTGACAACGTTCTCGAGCGGCTTGTCACTCGATCTTCTTGTTCATAATGAAGTTAATGTGCCCGTCATAAAAATGTTTACTAATTTTTTCCGCTGAACAAGAAGTAATACTCTCGATACAGCGGGTTAGATATTCGGAGGGTAAGGACTTCAGTAAAACGTTCGACTTTATACCAATTGGTAGCGCCCACAAACAATTTGGGGCTCTACTTGAACACATTGAGGCCGGTCTAACTCACCGGTGGCCCATGCTTGTCTGTTCCCTGCGGCGTCATGAACCACCGGTTGCCCATGCTAGATTGTTCCGTGGAGCGGCATGTATCACGGATGGGCCACGTTTGTTAATCAAAACATACGTAGTACAAAATGTTATTTTATAGATTTAACTCTATACATCAACATTTCTTCCTTACAATCAAATATTTAACACAAAATACATAACTTTTAACTTAATTAATACATTAAATATAACAAAATATAATGACTTATGCTATCGATGCAATTTTTAAATATATTTTAAACAAAGTGCCGGCTTATCCAGGCAACTTCTGCAGAAGGTCATTACTTTTTTTGTTTTGTTTGTGGCGTACAATGTACCCATTAAGTTTCTTAAGCGTTTGCATCATTCTTTACATCTTTTCCTCATCCTCCTCGCGGGTGCTTCGTGTGAACTTAAAAAATATTTTTTTCGTCTACTTCCCATTTGCTCTTCACTAGAGGGATTCTCAACCCTCTTCAGTAGATGATCAATAATTTTCTCTCTAAATTTTTGATTTGGTAACTCTTGGTTCCCTACTGTTTATGGATATACCATGCATTTACTAACGAGGCCCCGCATATTATCTTCATAATAACTTTTCTATACCATTCTACCGTTTTCCGATAATATTTATAATAGGATCACATTTCATGTGATATATCAACTATCTTCTTCGCACTATTGTAGGAAAAAACGGTGACGGGATTTAATTTATCATCTTTGCCACGAATAATGGCGCAATTGTGAGATCTCGAGGTGGTTAACATAGAGATGTGACTTTTGTGGGTCCACATTAAAAATTTCACGCCGCTCCGATTTTCAAGAGATATAATGTCGCCCCGTTTCTGTTTCTGCTTTGCCTGTGGCAGTAGAAATTTTCTATTTACTTTGACTGTTTTGCAAATATATGTTCTTTTGGTGAGAAGATCTTCGACTAAAGGAATACATGTATAAAACTGTCGGTATATAAAATCCGGCCCTTGAATAATGGATCTCGTATCAATGTCATGACTATATCATGAGAATGTGCTTTTACAATTAACGTTTCATTTCTTCCGGAATAAATATGCAGATTGTATGTATATCCGTCCGGAAGGCAGCGTTTGTACAGTTTTATTCCGTACATGTGCCGCTTACTTGGTATATATTGATGAAAATTACGGCGTCCTTTCCACGGAACCATAATTTCGTCAATTACTATAGTTTTCCGGGTTTTACTGCATCTTGGAATGCACGACGAATTTTATACTCTACATTTCGGATTTTGTGTAACCGATCCTCGGTTCTAGCCGTAGCATTATCAGAAAAGTGCAAGTACTTCTATATAGCCAATGGTCGATCGTGTTTCATTGCTTTTATTATACGCGCAATCGCATACACCGCCTTTTTGGACCAATATAATCGAATTTCGGGGACCTGCATTACATGCATAACAAGCACGATACCAGTAAAGGTATTCAAGTCACTTTTTGTAATGGGGTTCCATGGTTGTTGATGTTGTGCCCTGCCATATGCTGCATTTGCTATGCACTGAGCAGCGTATCTATTTATCTGTTCAACGATGATCTCAAATATCACGTCCGCGAAAAATAATTTATACAATGCAACAGGATCAACGCAGACCGTCTACTTGATCAGTAGCTCTTCTTCTTCTGAATACTTTTCCTCTGATGCAAATTTTTCTTCTATTTTCCGCCATTCCGCATTATCATCTTGATCCTCTACCCCAGACTCCGAAACTTCCTCCTCCGTGGTACTTCTATCCGTTGCCGTGTTCGATGATGCTGATGAAATTACTCTATTTCTTCGCCCCTATAGCGTGATTCTAGATAGAGATTCATCAGACGAATTACTGAATTCTATATCCACTGTAATTAATATTTAGATGCGCAAAGAAAAAATGAGAAATGTTAACCGCCTTTTTAGAAGAAAGGAAACTTTATACTACCTTTGTACTTACTGGAAAAAATGTGTTCTCGTGAACATTTCTGAACTGTATTGACCTCGAGCCTCATAAAAGCTTCGCACAACCCACAATGCTCAGAACGCAAACTAACTAAAGCCTTCTTCACTTGCCGTCAACTCTAAACCCTCCGTAAACCTCATGTCGCAGTCTAAACCCTCAATGGTCATCCTCACTTACTCGGTCACGCATTATATAGGAAGTTTCAGCTGGGTAGTATTCGTTCCCTCAGTAATCACTGATTTCCCTCATTACGTGTGGGCGGTCCTAAACGTTTAATTGGAGCCCCGAAGGCCCAGAGGCTGGTCAATGTTCACATACCTCAAGCTCACCCCTAGGCCCGCGATCGGCCAAGCGAAAGAGAATATTTCTGGAAAATCGCAAAATGGTGGTCGGCCACCTAGCCCGGCAATATATCTTTCTTTGGCAAACCTGGAAACACATCTCTCTTGCGGAACACCAGAGACCCTTTGTATGTTACAAATTGCCAGGGCGTCTGGAAGTCGTTAGTCGGGGATTCGTCGAAATTGCCGCTAGCACTAAACATAATTTACGCATAAAACTTACACAACGCCCTAGGACTATTTTCATCATATACGACAATCGGTCGCAGTATTTCTAGAGAATTGTTGCGTTTGAAAGCGTCCTATTACTTGTGTTCTAAATTTCACGTGGTCCTAAACACGAGAAGCTAAAACCCTACTTGACCGAAATTCGGCTGTGGCAAGGAGAACTTTGTTGGCCATGGGCCAGGGGGAGGGCCACGTGCTCGACGCTAGTGGACGTTCCCCAGAGCGGGGTCATAAATATCGGGTGGCCTCACAAACGGAAAGTGCTTCGGTCACCGCGCTTGGGTGACATGTAATGGAAAATCGTGGGGAAAGTGTAGTAATTCCATTAAAACGATAAAAAGAAGTCTTCCAAACGTCGGAGAGTCAATGTGGAAGTTAGTTTCCTCCTAACGTGCTAGTTGGCGTTAGGGCGCAAGCATTGAGCAGTAAAATTTGGTGCCGCTCCGCCCCATGGTGCGGACCAGTAGTTCAAGCGTCGTCGCACGGAACAGACACCGAATATCCACGCATGCGTCAACGTGTTAAGATTGGATCCGTGAATTGAGGCGTCTATTGCAAATAATGTTCAGGGCATTTGCTCCCGGAATACCTGGTTTGACTCTCGGAATAACAGGATATGTGAAGCAATCTACTTCGCAGTTCGACGCCCACAGAACGTGGCAACGTCCTCGAACGGTTTGACCCTATGCCTTCTAATTCATACAAAAGATTACGGCGCCCGTCACAGAAATGGAGACTAATTTCTTTTTCTGAGCACGAAGTTATACTCTAGAAACGGTCGGGTACCTTCTCCGAATTTAAGGATATCGTAACGTGTTAGACTTTGTACTAATTTGAAACGCCTCAAAACGATTTCACGCCCTACATTAATCTTGAAACCGTGAAGTATGGTGTCAATTGACAATTTTCATCAGCGGACATACTCCCGGTTTTCCCGTCTTTCGTCTCGCAATCACGGTATAGGCAATGATATTGACTCAGCCATTCGTTTCTCACAGAAGGTGGTAACCTTCTCGAAAGGTTTCACTCTCGAGCATCTGAGTCATGCATGAAATTAATGTGCTTGTCAATCAAATGGATACTAATTAGCTTCGATGGATACGAGGTTATACTGACCATATGGCGGGTCAGCTTCTCGGCAGGTAAGAATTTTGGTAAGAAGCATGACTCAATACAAATTCGTAACTTTCTCCAATGGTTTGACTCTGGAGTTTAATATTTATAATACCGTGAATTAGTGTGTATGATGCCAAATACGTACCGCGAAGGTACGTAGTTATTGGCTTAGTCGTTCGAATCTCAAGAATGGGGGTATCGTTCGCGAACTGCTTAACCCTCAATCTTCCAATTCATTCATGATGATGCGGTGCCCGTCATTGAAATCAATGCTAATTTCGTTCTCTGAAAACGTAGTTACACTCTCGATGCAGCGGGTGAGTTTCGTGGAGGATATGGCCGTGTGTAAGACGTTTGACTTTATACGAATCGGCAGCGCTCTCAAATGGTTTAACGCTCTATTTTAATATTCATACCGAGAATTAAGGTGTCTATTGCCAATACTGATCAGCGGATTTACTCCCGGAGTACCAGGCATGACTCTCAGAATCACATGATAGCTAAAGCTATGGACTTAGCTGTTCGAATCTGAAAGAGTGTGGTAATGTTCTCGAACGGTTTCACACTCGACCTTCGCATTCATGCATAAAATTAAGGTGCCCTTCGCTACAATGAATACTAATTTGTATCCCTGAGTACGAAGTAATACTCTACATACAGCGGGTTACGTTCTCCAAGGGTAAGGTATCCGGTACAAAGTTTGGCCAAATACCAGTATGTACCGTTCTACGAAGGTTCGAATATCTGTATTGCTATTCAAACCGTAAATTGAGGTGTCCCTTGCCAATAATGTACCGTGCAATAACTCCGGGAATATCTGGTTTAACTTTCGGAATCTCAGATATGTGAAGCTATTGACTTAGCCGTTGGTCGCTCACAGAAGTTTGTAACGTTCTCGAACGGTTTGACCCTCGATCTATTAATTCATGCATGAAATTAAGGTGCTCGTCACTAAAATGTATACAAATTTCTTCCTCTGAACTCGAAGTTATACTCTCGATATAATGCGATAACACTCGGCGGGTAAGGGATAGAGTAAAACATATGACTTTATTCCAATTGGTAACGTTCTCAAACGGGTTGGCTCCGTGCTTTAATATTTATTTCGTGAAATATGGTGTCTAATGCCAATACACTTCAGCGGATTTACGCCGGGTATACACGATTTGATTCTCCGTATCATAAGATACGTGATGCTATGGACTTAGCCATTCCACTCCCAAAGAAGGTGGTTTCGGCATCTAAAATTTTGACACTCGATCTTCTATTCCATACATGAAATTAAGGTGCCCCACCCTAAAAAGTATATTAATTCGCTTCTCCGAACACGAAGCTATGCTCTCCACACAGCGGGTTATCTTCTCGAAAGTAAGGCGTTCTGTGAAAAGTTTGACCACATACCAATTGGTAACGCGCTACAACGATTTGACTGTGTACTTCAATATTTATGCCGTGAAATAGGGTATCCAATGACTATACTGAACAGCTGATTTACTCTCTGAATACCTGGTTTGACTTTCGGAGCCGTTCGTCTTTCACAGAAGGTGGTAACGTTCTCGATCTCTTTGACTATCGATGTTGATATTTATACACAAACATGTGGCGTTCGTCTGCTATCAGTTCTGCGAAATTCTTTCCGCGCACATTACGCAGGACTCTCGCTACAGCGGGTTAGGTTTTCTGAAGGTATGGTATTCGGTAAAAGGAATGACTTTATGCGCATTGGTAATGTTCTCCGTCTGTGTGACTCTCTACATTAATATTAATACCGCCGATTAAGGCGTCAATTGCCAATAATCATAAGCGGATTTTCTCCGATATAACCTGATTTGACTCTCGGAGTCACAGGACACGTGAAGCTATTCACCTACCAGTTCGACTCTCAAAGAAGCTACTGTGATAGCTGTACGAATCGCAATGATGGTAGTCACGTTCTCGTGAGCTTTTACACTGGAACCTCGAATTCACACATGATATTATGGAGCCCGTCACTAAAATCTATACTAACTTGCTTCTATGAACACGAAGTTGTACTCCCGATACAGCGGGTTAGATTCACGGAATGTACGGCCTTCGGCAAAGTGTTTGGCACTATACGAATAGGTGAAGCTGTACCATGGTTTGATGCGCTTCTTTAATATTCATACCGTGAAATAAGCACTATGTTGCCAATACTGGTCAGCGGAATAGTCCCGGAATAACTAGAATGTCTCACAGAATCACAGGATAGGTGAAGCAATTGACTTAGCCGTTCGACCCTCAAAGTGTGTGGTACAGTACTAGAACGGCTTTATCATCGATCTTCCAATCACTACATGAAGATAAGGTACCCGTTACTGAAAAGAATACTAATTTCTTCCTCTGATCACGAATTTATACTCTCGATACAGCGGATTAGTTTATTTGTGGGTAAGGTCTTCGGCAATACGTTTGACTTTATAGCAATTCGTAACGATCTCAAATGGTTTGTCGCTCTATTTAAATATTCAAATCGTGAATTAACGTACCTATTTCCAATTCTGTGCAGCGCATTTACTACCGGAATATTTCGTTTGACTTTCGGAATCACAGAATAGGTAAAGCCATTGACTCAGCCGTTCGACTCTCGGAGAAGGTAGTAACTCTCTCGAAATGTTTGACCCACGATTTAGTTATTCTTACATGAAAAGTACTTGTCCGCCTAATAAAATGTATACTAATTTCTACCACTGTACACCATCTGATACTCCAGATATTGGGCGTTTGGCTTTCAGAGGGTATGGCCTTCCGTCTAGATAATAAGTTTTTAGTTAATCGTTTAAAACGTTTGACTTTATACCGATTGGTAACGCCATCAAGCGGATTAACGCTCTACCGTAATGTTCAAACCTTGAATTATGGTGCCTATTGCCAGCCTAGTACTGCGGATTCACTCCAGTAATACTTGGTTTCACCCTTCGAATCGCATGATAGGTGACGCTCTTGACTTTGCCGTTCGGCCCCCGAAAAGGTAGTAAGATTGTCGAAAGGCATGAATCTCGATCTTCTTGTTCTTATATGAAATTACCGTGCCCTTCTACAAAATGAATACTGACTCATTCCTCTTATAACGGTGTTATACTTTCGATACAGCGGGTGATATTTTCGGAGCGTAAGGGCCGCGGTAAAAATATTACATTATACCAATACCTAACATTCTACAACGGTTTGACAACGTACATTTATATTTATACCATGAACAAGAATGTATACTGCCAACACTGTACAATACATTAACCCTCAGAACATCTGGTTTTACTTTCGGAATCAGAGGATAGCTGACGCAATATACTTAACCGTCTGAATCTCAAAGTGGGTGGTATCGTTCCCGGACGTTTTGACACCCGATTTTCTAATTCATACATGAAGTTAATGTGCCCGCCACGGGAATGAATACTAATTTCTTTCTCTGAACCCGAAGTTATCCTCTCGATACAGCGGGTTACTCTTTCGGGGGGTATGGTCTTCGATAGAACGTTTGACGTCATACGAATTTGTAACGATCTCAATCGGTTTGACCCTCAACTGTAATATTCATACCGCGAGTGAACGTGTCGTTGTTAATACTACACTGTGGATTCACATCCGGAATATCTGGCCTCGCACTCGGAACGGCATGATAATTTGTAGCTACTGACTATGCCGCTCGACACTCAAAGTGGGTGGTGATCTTCTCGAAAGGATTCACTTTCGATCTTTCAATTCATCAATGAAACTAAGGTGCCGGTCGCTAAAATTAATATCAATTTCTTCCACTCCACACGATGTTATAGTCTCGATACAGCAAATTATATTAATCGCAGGTAAGGCTTTCGGTAAAAGCATTGAATCGATTCAAATTGGTAACCGCTTCAAATGGTTTGGCGCTCCTCTGTAATATTCAAACCGTTAATTAAGGCGTCTGTAGCCAATATTGTTCAGCGGATTTACAGAAGGAATACCTGCTTTGGATCTAGGAATCACAGCATAGGTGCATGCATTGACTTAGCCTTTCTATTCTTAAAGAAGGTGGTAACGATCTCGAACTGATGGACTATCGATCTCCAAGTAAAGCCGTCCGTCTGCTAAAATGTCAACTAATTTGCTGCTCTGAACACGAAGTTATACCCACGATACAGCTGGTCATGTCCTCCGATGGTGGGGAATAAGGAATATGACTTTATACAAATGCGTAAAGTTTTCAAACAGTTTGACGCTCTACTTTAATACTCATATAGTGAATTAACGTTTCTATTGCCAATACTTTGCAGGCTTGACTCTCGTACTGCGAGGATATTAGAAGCTAGTGACTTTGCCCATCGGCCGAGAAAGAAGGTGGCAAAGTTCTCAAACGGTATGTCCCTCGATACTCCATCTCATATCTGATATTCCGGTGCCTGACACGAAGGTGTGTACTAATTTGTTTCTCTCACAACGAAGATACACTCTCGACGGAGCGGTAAGGCATTCTGTAAATAGTTGGACTACATGCCAATATTTAACGATCTACAATGGTGTGAATCTGTTCGTTATTTTTCATACCGTGAACTACGGTGTTTATTGCCTGTACAGTAGAGCGTATGTGCTTCCGGAATACCAGGGTTGACTCTCGGAATCATAGGATAAGTGAAGCTATAGACATATACGTTCGACCTTCAAAGATGGTGGTAACTATCGCACACTCGATCTTCCGTTTTATATATGAAATTAAGGTGACCGACACGAAAATGTATGCTAATTCGTTCCTTTGAAATCGCTGATATTAACGCTCTTTCAATATTCAAACTGCGAATTAAGGTGTCTACTCCTAATACTGTTTAGCGGACTTACTTCTCGGTTTTCCTGGGTTGACTCTCGGAATCACGGGGTAGGTGAAGTTTTTCACTTGGCTGTTCGACTCTCAGTGGGGGCGGTAATGTTCATGATCAGTCTGCCTCCGATCTTCTAATCCATACACGAAATGAACGTGCCCGTCACTAAAATGTCTACCATTTGCTTCTCGGAACACGAAGTTATACCCTCAATATAGCGGGTTAGCTTCTCGGAATGAATGGCCTACGGTAATAAGTTAGACTGTATGCGAATGGCTAAAGTTCTACAACGAACAGTGAATGATGGTACGGCAGATCGAGCTACACTACTGTATAGTCACCATTCATTTCCTAAGTCATGATTTTGAGCTGCATGCAATTCTTTCTCATTTGTATATTTATATACTAATACTGCAATTTACTGTTATGGTAATTACAATTTTTTTCGAAGTTATCAATTGTCAGTTGAAAAAATTTTATTTCTGAATACAAGTATCTTTGGAAATTGTTCAGTGCTCGTTCATGATATCATTTTGTAAAACTCATTGTTATTTTATATGAATGTCTGTATACGACCTACGTTTCCGATGCGACACAGCTGCAGTGGTCCTGTCCTTGCGTACGGCAGAACGGAGCGGTATACTTGATGGTCTTCGTTGATTTCGTTAACGATGATTTTGAGCCGTGTGCATTTTGTCCGAATTTTCCCATTTATTTACACATATTGTAATCTAATGTTATGATATTTTCGATTTTCATCTAAATTTTCAATTTATATTTTAAAGAATTCTAGTTTTTCAGTTAAAGTGACTTCAGAATTAGATGAGTGCACGTTATGACATTATTGTGATAAGCTTATTTTCATTTCATATCATAGTCTGTATACGTTCCTACGCTGTCGGAGCGATACCACTGGCCCTGTCTTGTATTTGCGTACGGCAGGTAGGGCGACACAACAGGATGGTCTCCTTCAATTCCTTTATCTTCCGACTTTATTCTTCGACACGACTGGCGAAGTCTTGTTGACAGCTACGTATGGCTGGTCTGGGCGACTCTACTGCATGGTCTTCGTTAATTTCTCCCACCATGATATTGTTCCGCACGCACCTTTTTCCAGTTTTCCATTTACATATACATACTGTAATTTACTCTTATGATATTTTCTATTTTTTACGTAGTTACCAATTTTTCGTATAAAAGATTGTATTTCCATGGAAGAGTGTCTTTGGAATTAGTTGAGAGTACGTTTATGACGTTATCTTGTTAATCGTATTGTTATTTTATATGATTGTTTTTGTAGGTACCTACGCTTCTTGTGCGACAAGACTGGAGAGGCCTCGTAGCTGCGATTCGTAGATCGGAGCGATACTACTGCATGATCTTCGATAACTTATCTAACCTTGATACTGTAACGCATGCATTCCTTCCCAGTCTTTCATTTATTTATACATTTCATAGTAAATGTGTCTTTGGATATAGTTGAGTTTACTTTTGTGACAGTATTTTGTTAAGCTAGTTATTTCTTATATGGTTGTGTGTATGCGGAACACCGGGTCCGAGTCGTCACGGCTGGAATGGTCTTGTAGTTGCGTTTGGGAGATCGGAGCGACATTCTGGATGGTCTTTGTCTTTCGAGATACAATAGTTTTGAACCCAATCCATTTTTTCTCACGTTTCCCATTTATTTATACGTTCCGTAGTTTGCTGTTATGAAATTTTCTATTTTTCTTCAAAATTTTGAATCTTTATTTAAAAAAATTGTATTTCTTAGTAAAAGTGCCTGTGGAATTAGTTCAGTGTACCCGTATGACATTATTTTGTTCAGCTAATTGTTATTTTGCATGATTGTCTGTGTATGTACCTACGCTGTTTGCGCGAGACGACTGGCGAGTCCTCGTAGTTGCGTACGACAGAACATAGCGAGACTACCGGATGGTCTTCGATAATGCTTTTAACCTTCATATTGTACAGTAAGAATTTTTTCCCAGTTTTTCATTTATTTGTACATACTGCGCGTTACTGCTATGATGGTTTCACTGCTCGTAAAAAATACAATTTCTGAGATAAAAAGTTGGAGGGTTTCAATAATATCGGAAATATCATAACAGTAGATCACAGAATGTCGAAATTACTAGTGAATATCGAAAGAATGCATTCGGCACAATATCAAGGTTAGTGAAATTAACGAAGATAATACCGTAGTGTCGGTCCGATTTGCCGAATGCAACTCCATGTCCATAACAGGCCTGTCGCCCCGGAAGCGTATGTACTAATAAAGAAAATTATGTGAAATAAAAATAAGTTTCACCATAATATTGGCATAAACGTACACTCGACTAATTAAAAAGACACTTTCACTAATGAATACATTTCTTTAAACCGAAAATTGAAAATTTTGAAAAGAACTGGAGATATCATAACAGTAAATTACAGTATGTAGATATAAACAGAATACAGAGAAAATATGCACTAGGTACAATATCAAGGTCAAAGAAATTATCAAAGCCCATACAGCACAGTCGCTCCGATATTCCGAACGCAACAACAATACGAATCCAGTTCTGTCTCTCCGGCATCGTAGGTACATATAGAAACAATCACACAATGTAACGACAAATTATACTAGATATGGTCATAAACATACACACTACTAATTCCAAAGGCACTTTTATTAGGAAATACAATTTTTGAAACAAAGAACACGAAATTCTAAAAAAGCCAGCACGTTAAAATTAACAGAAAGCCGCGTGAGAATGCATACGGTACAATATTATGGATATAGGAATTAACAAAGATCATCCAGTACTCCCCACCGATCTGTCGCACGAAAATTCAAGACTTCGCCAGTCGTGTCTCTCTGGCAGCGTAGGAACGAATACCATCAATCATTCAAAATAACAAAGAATTTAACATAATATTGTTATAAGCGAACACACAAATAATTCCGTAGACACTTCTGCTAATGAATACAATTTTTTATACTAAAAATTTAAAAGATTGATAAGAATCAAAAATATCATGCTCTATATTAAAGTATGCAGAATTAAATGGATGACTGGGTAAAAATGCATACGGTACAATATCATGGTTAATGAAATTAACGAAGATCATGCAGTAATGTCGATCCGATCGGCCATATGAAACTGAAAGACCAGTCCAGGCGCGCTATTCCGGCAGCGTAGGCACATATAGCGACAATCCTATAAAGTAACAATGAATTTAACAAAATATTGTCATAATCGTTCACTCTACTAATTCTATGGCACTTGTCCTAAAAAATGCAATTATCAAAACAAAAAGGTTGAAGTTTGGAAAAAGAATGGGAAATATCATAACTGTAAACTGCATTATGTATAAGAAAATGGAAAGCTGGGGAAAATGACAACGGTACATAATCAAGTTTAACGAAATAAACGAGGGACTTCCAGTACGCCGCGCCGATCTGGCTTTCGCAACTGCAAGACCACTCCAATCTTATCGCACAGGAAGCGTAGGTACGTATACATCCAATCGTTTAAGTCAACCGTAAGTTTAACAAAATAATGTCATAAACGTACACTCAACTAATTCCGAAGGCACTTTTACTAAGAAATACAATTTTTGAAATTACCAATTGGAATTTTGTGAGAAATCGAAAATATCAATGCAGTAAATAACGGTATGTAGTATTAAGCAGGAAAGCGAACAAAATGCATACGTTACGATACCATGATTAAAGAAATTAAGGAAATCCAGCCCGTATTCTTCCGCCGATCTGCCGAACACAACGGAAAGTCCAATCTTGTCTTGTCGCACCGGATGCGTAAGTAAGATGCATACAGGCAATCATATAAAACAACAATATGATTAGCAAAATATGGCCATGAACGTACACTCATATAATTCCTAAGACACATTTACTGAGAATTACAATTTTTGATATTAGCAATTGGATATTTTGAAGAAAATCGGAAATATCAGACGAGTAAATTGCATTTTGTAGAAATATATAGAAAACTGCAAAAGAATGCGTACAGAACAATCTTATTGTTGAAGTAATTAACAATGTCCATGCAATATGCAGCCCCGATCTACAGCACGCAATACCACTCCAGCAATGTCGGTCTGGATGCGTACGTGCTCATACAGCCAATCATATGAAGTATCAATGAGGGTAACGAAATAATATCATAAACGTGAACTCTACGAATTGCAAAGGCACTTTCACTAAGTCATACAATTTCTTCAAATAAGAAATGATAATTTTGAAAAAAATCGAAAATATCATAACAGTATATTACAGTCCGTGATCAGATATAGAAATGGGTCTCCATTTCAGTGACGGGCACCTCAACTTCACGTGTGCATTAGAAGGGCGAACGTCAAACCTTTCGAGAAAGTTACCACCATATTTTAGAGACGAACGGAAAAGTCAATAGCTTCACCTATCCTGTGATTCGGGGAGGCAAGCCAGGTATTCCGGGAGAAAATCCGCGAAGCATTCTTGGCACTAGACACTTTGTTTTCGGGCTTTAATATTAAAGTAGGACGGTAACCTATTTGAGATCGTTACCAATTTGTATCGGGTCAAAGATTTTGTCGAACGCCGTACTTGCGGTGATTACAAGCCGCTGTACCGAGAGTATAGCATCGTGTTCGTCAAAGTAAATTTGTATGCATTTCATTGACGGGCACCATAATTTCTCGTATGAATTACAATGATCAGGGTCAATACGTTGGAGAACGTTGCACCGTCTTTGAGAGTCGATCGTCTAAATCTGTAGCTTCACCTATTCCGTGATTACGAGAGACAAACAAGGTATTCCGGTAGAAAATCCGTTGAACAGTATTGCCAATAGGCACACTAATTGATTGTATGGATATTAAAGTTGAGCATCAAACCGTTCGAGTACGTTACCAACTGGTATAAAGTCAAACATTTTATCGAATAACTTATCGACCTAGGAAGAACACCGAACTAGCGAGTGTCTTGCTTAGTGCTCACGGAAACAAAACGGTAGTCATTATAGCTGACGGAGATCTTATTTTCGTGTCGGAATAGCAAAATCGAGAGTCAAAATACTCTCGAACGTTACCACATTCTTTCGGATTCGAACGGCTAAGTTAATAGCTTCACGTATTCTAGGATCCCGAGAGACAAAGTAGCCACTCTGGGAGTAAGTGGCCCGTGCCGTATTAGCAATAGACCTCTTAATTCTGGGTGTCAATATTAAAGCAGACCGACATACCGTTTTAGAGCGTTACCTACTTGTATATAGTTGAACCTTTTACCAAAAGCCATACCTGCCGAGAATGTAATCCCCCGTATCGAGAGTATAAATTTTTGTTCAGAGAAACACATCAGTATACATGTTAATGATGGGCACCATAACTTCATGTATTATTTATACGATCGAGGATTAAAGCGTTCGAGAACGTTGCCACCTTCATTGAGAGACGAACGGCTAAGTCCATAGCTTGTCGAATTCCAATATTCGAAGAGGCAAACAATGTATTCCCGGAGTAAATGCTACTAATGTGCTACCTTGAACACAGAGCAAGACACTTGCTTCAGCGGGTTGGAATCCTCGGAAGGTATGGCCTTGGGTAAAAAGTTTGACTATAAACTATAAGATGAAGCCCTATAACCGTCTGACGCCCTACCTTCATATTCGTACCATGATAGAAGCTGTCGATTGTCCAGCGGATGTGCTCCCGAAGTACATGGTTTGACTTTCGGAATCACAGGATAGGTGAAGCTATTGTCTTGGCTGTTCGACTCTCACAGAAGGTAGTAACGTTCTCGAGTGGTTTGGCACTTGATATACTAACTCATATTGGTAATTAAGTAACGCTTCACTAAAATTCAGACTCTTTTGCTTATTGGACCACGAAGTTATACTCTCGATACAGCGGGCTACGTTCTCGGATGATAATGCCTTCGGTAAAAAGTTTGTCACTATACCAACAGTTAAGGATCTACGAAGGCTTGAAACTGAACTTTAATCTTTATACCGTAAATTGGGGAGTCTACTGCGAATACCCTTCAGCGGACTTACTGCCGGAATATATATCTTGGCTCTCTGAATCACTGGCGAGGTGAAGCTATTGACTTAGCGCCAGTCAAAAGTGGTCGCAACGTTCCGAAAGGATTGACTCTCATTCTTGAAATTCATACATGGAAATAAGGTGTACGTCTGCTGAAATGTCTTCTAACTTGCATCCGTGAACACTAGGCAAGGCACTTCATCCAGCGGATTCGGTTCTCGGAAGATAATGTATTCGGCTAAAAGAATGACATTATAGCAATTGGTAATGTTCTCCGACGATTTTCCTACCTACTTTAATACCCGTGGCGTGTATTAAGGACCTTATTGTCAATACTATTCAGGGGATTTACGCCAGGAACACCTTGTTTGGCTCTAGGAATCACTGGCGAGTTGATGCTATTTACTTAGCGACAGTCAAAAGTGGTCTACACGTTCCGAAATGTTTGACACTCAATCTTGAAATTCATGCATGAAAATAAGATGTCCGCCTGCTAAAATGTCTACTCATTGCATTCTGTAAAAACTAGGCAAGACAATCGCGGGTTCTCAGAAGGAAAGGTGTTGGGTAAGATTAATGAATATATACTAATTGGGAATGCTCTCTTACGGCTTGACTCGCTACTTTAATTTCGTACCGTGAATTAACGACTGTATTGCCAGTACTGGTCAGCGCATTTTCTCCCGGAATACAGGGTATGACTCTCCGAATCACTGGATAGGTGAAGCCTTGACATTCTCGTTCGAATCTGACAGAAGGGGGCAACGTTCTCGAACGGTTTGACACGCGATGTCCCAGCTTATACGTGAAATGAAGGTGCCCGCAACTAAAATGTATACTAACTTGACCTCTGAACACGAAGATATACTGTTGATACAACGGGTTCGCTTCTTAGAAGGAAAGTCCTTTCTATAATGTCTGTCACTGTATCAATACGTAACCTCGTACAAAGCTTTGACTCTGGGCATTGATATTTATACCATGAAATAGGGTGTACGATGCAAATACGGTATAGCGGATTTACCCCCGAAATACTCCCTTTGACTTTCGGAATCACAGGATAGGAGAATATATTGACTTAGGCGTTCGAGTCGCAAAGAGGGTGGTAAAGTGCTCGAACGGATTGACAATCGATCTTCTAATTCGTCCACAAAGTCAAAGTGCCCGTCATGTGCAGTAATCGGATCATCTGTTCACGATGTTATACTCTCGATATAATGCGATAGGCTTTCGGACGGTAAGGGATTCAGTAAAACGATTGACTTTACTCCAATTGGCAACGTTCGCAAACGAATTAACTGTCTACTTTAATATTCAAACCGTGAATTATGGTCACCATTGCAAATACTGTTCAGCGGTAGTCCTCCTGGAATTCCAGGCTTCACTATCGGAACCACGAATATAGGTGGAGCTATTGAAGAAGTCGTTCGGCTCTCGAAGAAGCTGGTAACGTTTTCGAACGGTTTAACACACGATCTTCTAATTCATAGATTAAACTAACCAGCCCGCTACTAAAATGATTGCTAATTGGATTTTACGACCACGAAGTTATACCTTCGATACTGAGGGTAATATTCTCGGACGGTAAGGCATCCATTGAAGAGTATTTCGTTATTCCATTTAGTAGTATTCTCAAACGGTTTGAAGGTCTTCTTTAATATTCATACCGAGAATTAACGTCTCCATTGCCAATAGTGTACAGCGAAGATATTGGTTAAGCGGCTCGTCCCCCGCAGAAGGCGGCAACATTCTCGAGCGGTTTGACACTCGATCTTCTAACTCATAATTGATATTAATGTGCTCGGAGCTAAAACCAATTCTAATTCGCCCGACTGAACAGGATGATACACTCTCAATACAGCGGGTTAGTTTATTTGGGGGCAAGGTCATGGGCAATAAGTTTGACTTTGAAGCGATTTGAAACGATCTCAAATGGTTTGTCGCTCCAATGCTTCTCGGAAGGTAAGGCCATCGCGATTATGTTTGACTGTATACGAATAGGTAACGTTCTACTACGGTTTTACGCTCTATATTAATATTCCAGCGGTGATCTAAGGTGTATTTGCCAACACGGTTCAGCGGATATACTCCCTGAATGGCTGGTTTGGCTCTCGGAATCGGAGGACAGGTGAAGCTGTTGGCCTAGCCGTTCGACTCTGAAAGAGGGTGGTAACGTTCTGGAACAGTTTGTCCAGCTATCATCTAATTTATACATGATGGTGCCCTTCATTTAAATGAGTACTAATTTCTTTCTCTACACACGAAGTTATACTCTCGATACAGCGGGTTAAATTTTCGGAGGGCAAAGCCTTTGGTAAAGCATTTGACTTTACAGCAATTGGTATCGTTCTCAATCGGATTGACGCTCAATATTAAATATTCAAACCATGAATGAAGGTGTCTATTGCCAATAATCGTCAGCGGTTTTTGTCCGAAATTACCTGATTTGACTCTCGGAGTCACAGGAGACGTGAAGCTATTTACCTAGCCGTCCGACTCTCAAAGAAGCTATCGTGATAGCTGTTCGAATCGCAAGGAAGGTAGTCACGTTCTCGTACGCTTTGACACTGGATTATCGCCTTCACACATGACATTATGGTGCCCGTCACTAAAATCAATACTAACTTGCTTCTATGGACACTAAGTTGTACTCTCGGTACAGCGGGATAGATTCACGGAATGTAAGGTCTTCGCAATATGTTTGGCACTATACGAAGAGGTAAAACTATACAATGGTTTGATGCGCTGCTTTAATATTCATAACGTGAAATAGGCTCCCTATCGCCTATACTGGTCAGCGGAATAGTCCCGGAATAACTGGTATGACTCACAGAATCACAGGATAGGTGTAGCTATTGATTTAGCCGTACGTCTCTCATGGAAGGTGGTAACGTCATCGAAAGGTTTGACCCTCAATCTTCCTATTGCTATACGCAATTAACATGTCCGTCTGCTAAGGTGTCTACTAATTTGTTTCCTTGAACACTATGCAAGACACTTGCTGCAGCGGGTTAGGCTCTCGGAAGGTGTGGTATCCTGTACGAATTTTGACCATATACCAGTATGTACAGTTTTACGATGATTCGGGTCTCTTTATTGCAATGTATACCTTAAATTACGGTGTATATTGCCAATACCGTACATCGGACTTACTCCCAGAATACCAGGATTGACTCTCCGAATCAGAGGACTCATGGAGCTATCCACTTAGCGGTTCGCCTTTCACACAATGTGTCAACGTTCTAGATCGGCGTGACTAACTCTAATTCGTACATGAAATTGTGGTGGTCGTCGCCAAAATGTATAATAATTCGTACCATTGAACACGGCGTTCTAATCCCGATACAACGGGTTAGTTTTTCAGAGGTTAAGGCAATCTGTAAGAACATTGACCCCACAATTATAGGTAATGTTGTAGAACGGCATGACGGCCTGCTTTAATATTCATAGCGTGCATTATGGTGTCTGCTGCCAACACTGAGCAGCGGATATCCACCCGGAATAACTGGTTTGACTCTCGGTATCACAGGACAGTGAAGGTGTTGACGTGGCTGTGTCGCTCTCAAAGGAGATGGTTACGCTCTCGAACGGTTTGACTTTCGCTTCTGCTACTCGTACTTGAAAATAAGGTATCCCTCTGCCAAAATATCTACTAATTTGTTTCGGTGAATACTACGCACGCCGAGCGTTACAACTGGATGTGTTCTCGGTAGGTGAGCACTTCGGTTAAAATTTTGTCTCTATAGCAATAAGTAACGATCAACAACGGTTCGGATCTGTAGATTAATATTCATACTGTGAATTAACGTGTCTATCGCCAATACTGTCAGCGTATGGACTCCGGGAATACCTGCCTTGTCTGTCGGAATCATAGGATGGGAGAAGCTATCGAATAAGGCATTCCACTCCCAAAGAAGGTGGGAACGGTCTCGAACGATATGACATTCGCTCTTCTAACTCATGCACGAAAATAAAGTGTGCTTCTGCAATAACGTCTATTAATTTGCGTCCGAGAGCGCTGAGCACGACACTCGATACTGCGTGATATGTTCTAGGAAGGTAATGTATTCGGCAAAAAGAAGGACTTTATACCAATTAGTAATGGCCACCAACAGTTGGACTCCCTACTTTGATATTCATAACTTGGATTAAGGTGTCCATTGCCTATACTGAACAACGGATTCACTCCCCGTATACCCAGTTCGAATTTTAGCAATCACAGTACGGGTGAAGGTATTGACTTTGCCCATCGACTCGCTAAGGAGGTGGTATCGTTCTCAATCGATATTGACGCACGATCTTCTATGCAATACATGAAATTATGGTGCCTGTCACTATAACTAAGAATAATTTGTTTCCATGTACACGACGTCTCACTCTCGATGCATCGGGTCAGGTTCTCGTATGGCAAGGTCTTCGGAGCAACGTTTGATTTTATACAAACTGGTAACGTTCGCAAGCGGTATCACGCTCTACTTTAATATTCAATCCGTTAATTAAAGTGTCCAGGGCCAAAACTATTCCGCGGATTTACTCCAGGAATACCTGATTTGACTTTCATAATCACTTGATAGGTGATGCTATTGACATAGCCCTTCGTGTCTCAAAGAAGGTGGTATCGTCCTCGAACAGTTTCGCCCTTGACCTTCTAATTCTTACATGTAATTTAGGTGCCGTCACTATAATTTCCACTAATGTGTTTCTCTATCCATGATGCTACACCTTCGATACGGCGGGTCTGCTTCTCGGTCGGTAAAGTTTTCTGTAAAACGCTTGACTTTGTAGTAACTGGTAATGATCTCAAGAGGGGTGACGCTGTATTTTAAAATGCAAGCCATGGAGTACGGAGTCTGTTGCCAATAATGATTAGAGGATTTACTCTTGGAATACCTGGTTGGGCTCTCGGAGTCACAGGTATTTGAGGAGCTATTGACTTATACCTTCGACTCTCACACGGAGTGGTAACGTTCTCGTACGGTTTGTACGACGATCTTCGAATTGACACATGAGGTTAAGGTGCATGTCACTGAAATCATTACAAATTTCTTTCACTGGTCACGGTGTTATACTCTAGATATGGCGGGATAGCTTCTACGAAAGTAGGGCTATCGGTAAAATGTTTGACTATATTCCAATAGGTACCGTTCTACAACGGTTTGACGTTCCGTTTTAATATTGAAGCCATCAATAAAGGAGCCTATAGCCATTATTGCGCAGCGGACTTACTCCGTGTATGGCTGGTGTGACTGTCGGATACACAGAATATGTGATGATATTGACTTAGCTCTTAGAATATCAGAGAAGGTCGTAACGGTCTCGAACGGTATGACCCTCGATCTTCTAATTCATACATGAAATTATGGTGCTCGTCACTAAAACGTATACCAGTTCGTACCTCTGATCTCGTTGTTATACTCCCGATACAGCGGGTCAGTTGTTCGGAGGGTAAGTCATTCTGTAAGAAGTGTGACCCTATACGAATAGGTTAAGTTCTGTAAGGGATTGACGGCATGCTTTAATATTCATACCATGAATTACGATGTCAATTGCCAGTACTCTTCAGCGGATTTGCTCGTGAAATACTAGGCTTGACTCTCGGAAACACAAATATCGATGAAGCTGTTGACTCAGTCGTTCGACATTAAAAGTAGCTGGTCACGATCTCGAACGATTTGACAATCTATCTTCGAATTCAAACCTCAACTTAAAGTTGACGTCAGTAAAATGTATACTAATTTATTTCACTCGACACGAAGATATACTCTCGATACAGCTGGATACAAGCTCGGAAGGTAAGGCCTTCGCTGTACATTCTGACACTATGCCTATATGTACTGTTCTACACAGTTTTGATACCGAAATTTAATATTCATAGCGTGAACTCAGTTGTCGATTGCTAATACGGAACCGCGGAATTACTCTCGGAATACCTGGATGACCTTCGGAATCACATGACATGTACAGCTCTTCACTTAACCGTTCATATCTCACAGAAGGTGGCATCGTTCTCGAACGGTTTGAACCTCGATCTTCTAATTCATGCATGAATTTAAGGTGTTCGTTACTAAATTGTATACGATTTCGTAGCCCTGAAAGCGGTGTTATACTTTCGATATAGCTGGTCAATTTTTCAGAGTGTAAGACATCTTATAAGACATTCAACCCTAAACGACTAGCTAATGTTCTACAACGGCATGACGGTCTGGTTTAATATTCAAACCCTGAATTCAGGTGTCTATTACCAATACTGTGCAGCGCATTTACTCCCGGAATATTTTGTTTGACATTCTGATCACACGGTATGTGAAGCCATTTACTTAGCCGTTCGACTCAAACTGAAGCTGGTAACTATGTCGAACGGTTTGACTCTCGATCTTCTTATTCATAAAGGAATTATGGTCCCCATCACGAAAATGTTTACTAGTGTGATTCCCTAAACTCGTAGCTATACTCTCGATTCGGCGGGTTGGTTTCTCGGACTGTAAGGCATTGAGTAAAACGTTTGACGCTATGCATGATGGTAACGCTCTCAAACTGCTTGACGCTCTACTTTAATACTCATGCAGACAATTCAGGTGTCAATTGCCAATGCTGTACAGCGGATGTGTTCCTAGTATCCCTGGTTTGACTCTCGGCATCCCAGGATATGTGAAGATATTCACTTAGCCGTTTGACTCTCAAAGTAGTTGGTATCGTTCTCGAACGGTTTGACCCTCGACCATCTAATTCATACATGATGATCAGGTGCCCGTCACTGAAATGCAGACTAATTTCTTTCTCTGAGCACGATGTTATATTCGCGAAACGGCGTATTTGCTTCATCGAAGATAAGGCTGTCGGCAAAGTGTTTGACATTATACTAATTAGCAACGCTCTAAAATGCTCCGACGCTCTACTTTAATATTCAGGCCGTGAATTAAGGTGTCCATTGCCAATACTGGCCTGCGGATTTGCTTTAGGAATACGTCGTCTGCTCTCCGAATCACAGCACATTTGGCGCTATTGACTTAGTTGTGCATCTCTCAAGGAAGGTGCTAACGATCTCGAACGGTCTTACACTCGATCTTCTAATAAATGCATGAAGTAAAGGAGGTCGCCACCAAAATGTAAATTAATTTGATCCTCTGAACACGATGTTATACTCCCGATACCGCGGGATAGGCCTCTAATGGGTGAGGACATCAGTATGAAGTTCGACTTTGTACCCATTGGTAATGTCCTCAAAATTATTGACTATCTAATTTAAATCAAACCGTGAGTTAAGATGTCTATTGCTAATACTGAGCAGCTGATTTCTCCATGAATATCTGTTTTTTCTCTCGGTATCACAGGATGTGTGAATCTATTGACAAAGCCGTTCTATTCTCAAAGTAGTTGGTCACGTTCTCGATGGTTTGACTTTTTGTATTGCCATTCATGCAAGGAAATACGGTGTCCGTCTGCTATAATGTCCTCTATTTTCTTTTCGTCAGCATTGAGCAAGACACTCCCTACAGCGGGTTAATATTCTCGGCAGGTAACGGATTCGGTAAAAAGAATGACTCTATACGAAACGGTTTTGACCTCAAACGGTTTGACGCTCTACTTTACAATCCGAACCGTGAATTTACCTGTCTATTGGCAATACTGTGCGGCGGTAATACCCCAGGAATAACTGGTTTGACTTTTCTAATGACTGGATAGATGGAGCTATGGACTTATCCGTTCATCTCTCACAGAATGTGGCATCGTTCTGGAACGTTTTGTCCATCGATCTTTTAATTCGTGCTTGAAATTGTGGTGCTCGTCACTAATATGTATACAAGTTCGTACCTCTCAACATGGTGTTACACTGCCGATACAGTGGTTCAACTTTTCAGAGTGCAAGGCATTTTATAAGACATTTAACCCTAAACGACTAGCTAATGTTCTACAACGGCATGACGGCCTGTTTCAATATTCAACCCTGAATTCAGGTGTCTATTACCAATACTGTACAGCGCATTTACTCCCGGAATATCTGGTTTGACTCTCGGAATCGCAGCATATGTAATGTTATTTACTTAGGTGTTCGTCTCTCACTGAAGCTGGTAACGTTATCAAATGATTTAAATCTCGATCTTCTTATTCATAAGTGAAGTTCAGGTACTTGTCACGAAAATGTATACATCGTGCATCCTTGATCACGAAATTATGCTCTGGATTCTTCGCGTCAGGCTTCCGGACGGTAAGGCCATTGGTACGAGTTTTGACTGTATACGAATGTGTAACGATCTCAAATGGTTTGGCGCCCCATTTTAATATACAAACCGTGACATAAGGTGTCATGTGCCAATAGAGTTCAGCGGATTTATTCCCGAAATACCAGGTTTGACACTATGCAATCACCAGATAGCTGAAGCTATTGACTCAGCGGTTCGACTTTCAAACAAGGCGGTAACGTTCTGGATCGGTCTGCCACTAGATCTTCTAATTCATACATGAAATTAAGGTGACGTCACAAACTTGTATACTAATGTGTTTCCCTACACACTTAGCTACACTCCCGATACGGCGAGATTGCTTGTTCTAAGGTACGGCCATTCTTAAAGTGTTTGCCTTTATACAAATTGGCAATGGTCTCAAGCGGTTTGACGCTGTAATTTACAAATCAAAACGTGAAATAAGGTGTCTATTGGCAATTATGACCAGCTGATTTACTCCAGGGATTGCTGGTTTACCTCTCCGAATTTTGGTATAGGTGAATCTATTGACATAACCGATCGTCTCTTAATGAAGATGGTAACATTCGCGAAATGCTTGACCCGCGATCTCCTTATTCATAATGATATTAAGGTCCCCGTCACTGACATGTTTACTAATGTCATTCTCTGAACATGAAGTTATACCCTCTATGAAGCGAGTGAGGTACGCGGAAGGTACGGCCTTCGACAAAACGATTGACTTTATATCAATTGGAAACTTTCACAAAGGGTTTGACGCTCAATATTCCAATTCACGCATTAAATTAAGGTGGCCGTCAGTAAAGTGTGTACTAATTTGTTTCCATCAACATGAAATTATACTCTCCATACAGTTGGTTTTGTTTCGGGGAGGGTAAGGTCTTTGGTAAAAGGTTTGACTTTATACCAATTGTGAGGGTCTCAAACGGTTTCACGCTCTACTTCAATATTCAAACCGACAATTACGGCGTCCATTGTCAACAGTGTACAGTTTATTGACTCTGGCCATGCCTGGTTTGTCTTTCGGAACCACAGGACAGGTGAGGCTAATAACTAAGGCGTCCGATTCTCAGCTAAGGTGGTAACGTTCTCCAACGGTTTTAGCTCGATTTTCTAATTAATACATGAAATTAATGTGACCCTATCAAGACGTAAATTAATTTGATCCTCTGAGCACGATGTTATGCTCCTGATACTGCCGGATTGGCTTTCGGTGGGTGAGTTCATTAGTAAGGCGTTTGAGTTTATGCAAACTGCGAGCGTTCGCAAACGGTTTGTCGCTCTGCTTTAGCATTCAAACGGTGAATTATATCGTCTATTGCCAATAGATTTCATGCCATTTGTACCCAGAATACCTGCTTTCGCTCTCTGAATCACAATATAGGGGAAGCCATTTTCTAAGCCTCTCGTCTCTTAAAGATGGTGGTTACGTTCTCGCACTGCCTCACACACGATTTTCTAATTCATACATGAAATTACGGTGTCCACTACTGAAACGTGTCCTAATTTTTTTCTCTGAACACGAAATTATACTCACGATACAGCCGGTTTGTCTTCAGGAGCGTGAGGTCTTCGTTAAATCGTTTGACGTTATACCCATTGGTAACGCTCTCAGGCAGTTTGAGGCCCTACTGTTATATTCATACAGCGAATTATGGTGTCCATAACCAATAGTGGACAGCGGATTGACTCCTGTAACACCTGGATTGACTCTCGGTGTCACAGTATGAATTAAGCTGTAGACTTATCTCTGCATCACTCAAAGAGCATGGTAACGTTCTCGAACTGTTTGACCCTCGATCTACTTATTCATGATGAAATTAAGGTCCGGTCACTAAAATGTTCAATAATTTGATGCTCTGAGCACGAAGTTATACCCACGATAATACGGCTTATGATCTCGGCAGGTAAGGTTTGCGATATAGAATGTGACTTTGTAACAATTGGTGCCGTTCTCAAACGTTTTCAGTCTCTACATTAATATTCCTGTGGTGAATTAATGTTGCTATTGCCAATACTGCTCAGCTGATTTACTCTCGGATTACCTAGTGTTACTCTCGTAATCCTCGGGTATGTGAAGCTAATAACTAAGGCAGTCGATTCTCAACAACAGTGCCAACGTTCTCGAACAGTTGGACCCACGTCCTTGTGATTCATAGATGAAACTATGTTGCCCGTCGCTAAAATATATACTGTTATGCTTCTCTGACCATGCGGTTATACTCCCGATACAGCGGGTTACTTTCTCGGAAGGCACGGCCTTCGGTGAAAAGGTAGTCTCTGTACCAATAGATAAGTTGTACAACTGTGTGACCCAGTACTTTAATATTCATACAGGGAAGTTTGGTATTAATGCCGATGCTGAACAGCGAATTTACTCCAAGTATACCTGGTTTGACTCTCGGAATCACGGGATAGGTGAGGCTACTGACTGACCCATTCGACACTCGAGGAATGTGCTCACATTCCCGAACGGTTTGATGCTCGATCTCCAAATTCAATCATGAAGTTATAGTGCCCGCCTACTGAAGTGAAGACTAGTTTCTTTCTCTGAACACGATGTTATACCCTTGAAGCGGCGAATTTGCTTCTCCGCAGGTAAGTCCATCGGTAATATATTTGACTCTGTACCAATTAGCAAGGATCTCAAGCCGTTAGACGCTTTTCTCTACTATTCAAACCGCCAATTAAGGTGTCCATTGGCAACACCATTCAGTGGATTTACTCCATCAATACCTGGATTGACTCTCCGAATCACTAGATAGGTGAAGCTATTGACTTAGCCGTTCGTCTTTCACGGAAGGTGGCAACGGTTTCGAGCGGTTACACTCTCCTTCAATTTATTCGTACATAAAATTAAGGTGTCCCATCGGCTACTATGCCCACTTATTTGTTTTGGTGAACATTAAGTCCTTCTCTCGCTACAGGGGCTTACATTCTCAGAAGGCAATGTATTCGGCAAAAAGTTTCACTCTGTTCCAAGTTGTAACGTTCTCCATCGGCTTGAATATATACTTTAATATCCATATTCTGAAATAAGGTGTCTACTGCCAATACTGTTCGTCGATTCACTCCCGGAATACCTGTTCTGATTCCCGAAAATACAAGATAGGTGAAGCTATGGACATAGACGTTTGACTCTCGATGATGTTTGTAACAATCCCGATCGGTTTTCCGTGAAAACTAAGCATGTCACTACTGACAGCGGGTTCTGCATCTCGGAAGGTAAGACCTTCTCTGAACAGTTTGACTATATAGCAACAGGTATCGTTCTGAAACGGCTTGCCGCTCTATTTTGATATACAAACCGTGAATTAAGGGGCCTATTACCAATACTTCTCAGTGGATTTACTCCCGGAATACCTGGTATGACTCTCGGAATCACGTGATAGGTAATGCTGTTGACTTAGTTGTTCGAGTTTCAGGGAATTTGGTTCCGCACTTTATGGGTTTAACACCCTTTATTTTATTTGATACTTGAAATTAAGGTGCCCCGCAATACAATGTATGATAATTTGTTTCTCTGAACACGAAGTTCCACTCTCGATTAAAGCGGTATATGTTCATCCAAGGTTAGGCCATCGTCAAAAAGTTTGACTCTATA